>NC_086332.1:113343258-113440741 GCF_032445375.1 Bacillus rossius redtenbacheri
ATTTCAGATTGTGGAAGGTGTTGGTGAGCCACGTGTTTGTTTGTTGATGTTTTCTAATTAAATGTTCCCACGCAAATGGTGGTTGAAACAAGCGCGTAATCACGTTCCCTTCCGCGTCTGCGATGCTAACTTCCTTAACGATAAACCCGTGCTGTGAGAAGAAGCCTTGGAGGTTAACACACTTCGCCATAGCGGCTGAGACACGACTGAACATATATCGCGTTTAGCTCATTATTTTAATACTTTGATCCCTCGGGTTGTACGATACTAATCTATCGTGTAGAATAATTGCGTATGCCTGTGTTAGCGGCGGTATATTGTTTTCTGCGGTAATGTCTATTTTACAATCTATGACGGTTGAGGTCAGTTTTTCGTTTTGACGTGACACGTCGAATACAAAGAGAGGGGCCTTATCTTTAAAATCCCTCCGGGTCAAGTAGAGGCGTATTTAGTCTACCGTAGTAGCTCGCTTGAAAGTCCGAGTACATATTATATGCAAGTAGGTAGTAACCATTCGTAAAGTTTATTGCTAGGGTCCGAATATAGATACGCCTCGGAATTAAGATAGACCTTGATATTTTGTAAATTACAAATGGTCGAATTTAGATTTGTTTGCGGCTAGAACATTATGCCTGCCGGTTTGAAATGCCACTATTATATAACGAGGGCGTTCGCTGGAGAAACTAGATTTTACAGCCCAACTGACACTCTGTGATGGTGGTAAACTCGGGTAAACTTCTACTCCCCACGATCTGAAAGCCATATCTATGTCGCGGCCTTTTTCAATCATTTTCAACAGCCGTGTGCGCTGGGCGGGGCTTACAGTTACATGCGGAACAAGCCAGTCGATAGATTGCAAACTTAATGTCACTTGCTGTGGCTGATCGCTTGTGTCCATTATAGCGTTAATATAACTGTTTGCGGTGATTATAAACGAGCGTTTGTTTACAATTTATTAATATTTGTTTATAGTCTTCTGCAAAGCCTAGCAAATGGTTCAACGGAACGCATATTTCAAACTCGCCTTGCGCTGTAAGTGGTAAACTGTAGTCGCCGTCCGGACACCATCCCGCCATCTTATTTACGGATTTTTCATCACGCGTGCGCGATAAATAGTTTTTCACAGTTGTCACAATTCCAACTTCACGTACCTCGTCGATTGTCACGCCGTTAAGTTCGAATGATATTCTATTTATCATATGTAGTATACCATTGTTTACGATTTTTGCATTGTCTGGTTTCTGCCCGTTTGGTTTCGTGAATGCACCGCGAATTCGCAGAAACGATTTAGCAATGTGCGTATACACGTCAGAGTTTTGTATTGCTATAACTATCTCGGAGCTTGGCTCGTACGGTCCCGCAATGTATGGTTTGTACGTGTGCATTTCACATTTTGAGTCTGCATCGTCAAACTGCTGTGATTGTTGCACATCGAGTATACTATATTCCATTTGGAAATACTTTGAAACCTAATTTTTCTAGGAACCTCACGTTGGCAGGTGTTAACCGCTTGATGTTTGCTTTCGTACTGGCTCTATGCTTGCTCACCCCTGCCCCTTTATGCAAACCAAAGTATCTTACGCCCATACTTTTTTCAAATGTAAGCGTAGTGTAATCACCTCGTTTCTAAAGTTGATTAATTTACCGTTCTAGTCTACCACTCTAATAACCAACTCTCATATTTGTTGCACGGTAACCGGACTGTAAATGAGTGTTTGAGGCGTATCACTGAGCTTATATCCTGGAGGAACGTTCGGGGAAAATTCGTGTATCGTACTGTTTGGTTTTCCATTAAGGAAGCTGTGGCCAATAATATTCGCCGTGATTCTAATCACGTTTACCGGCATCACGTTTACGGGCTGGGTCGACTCGTGAATTTTATTCGCCTCGTAGACTTCCGGTTCGAATCCAAGCATCGGGGCTAGGGAACAGTCGCCGGTGCAGTCGATTTGTGCATTGCTGTGCAATACACATTGTAGAGTGTTTGGATTACCTTTCAACGAAAACATTACGTCTGTGGGTAGGTGTTGTTTAATATACGTTTCAATGTCTAAGACTTCGTAGGAACCTATAGGGAATTTAATTTCTCGCGTCATCTCTTCATTCTTCAGCTTGTACCTAAACATCCGGTTGTTTTCGTCCACGTTCGGGATGGAATTGTATACGGTATAATCCACGAGAGCGAGCTGCCATAACCCGTCACTTACGTTGATCGGTGGGAAGTGTGTTGAACACAGTTCCGATGTGTTTCCACTTAGTATTAGCGTGATGGACATGTTCTTTCGAAGCCTGTTCTCTTATATACCGAGATGAGAAACTTTATGCACAAGTGTCCGCAGTTGAATGAGTTTAACTTTTGCTGTCTATCGTAATTATATGTTGTTTTGCAGCCTCTCAGGTATCGCTGCATTTCTAAAGGGGGCGGCAGGTCTCCAAAACTATCGTAATACCGAGCCGTACGACCGGTCTTGGCATACGCTACCCAATGCGTTCCGGGCCCCTTACTTGTATCTAAATTAATAATACCGCTCTCGTTGTGATATGGTTTTGTGGGTAATTTATCCTTCATAAACACATTTCTAAAATGTGGAATTTTTAATTTCCTAATTGCTGTCTTTATGTCTGTGGTGGTAAGGGCTCGCTTAGGCAGGTTACTCAGTATCTTCATTTCCTTTTCCCGCCCCTCTTCCTTCTTCTTCTCCGCTTGACCCCTCCCCCTGACTTTGGGTAGGGACGCAGGTGTAGGCCCGAACCGTTTTTTGCAAGCGCCCGCATTTTACTACTGTGCTGTGCGTTGTTCACGGTCTTGGCTATACCCGCCGCTCCGCCAATCAGACTGCCTAGCGCTGCCAGCGCTGGGAAAATGAAAGGTAGTAGCCTGCCTTTTTTCGCGCGGTTTTTCTTTGTTGAAACACCGCCGCCAATCTTACGTTTTACTCTCATTATCTTATTGACTCTCCACGCTGCAATCTTTTCACCGAATTTCGTTGCGGGATTCTTTGCTATTTGTGCGGCTTGGTTCGCTAATATACCGTCGGCTATATGTCTGTCACTTAAGTTATTACTTTTAGAATAGCTAATATCGTGGAGACGACACGCCTCGTCAAGGGAGTTGACTCCTGTATCTCCGCGTGCTAGCCTCTTGGCGAGTTTCGTTCCCGGACCGCAGTAATTATATCCTGGCAGATGTACTTCTACTGGCAGCTTGTTAATAACAGAGTTTATTATTCCTCCACCTCTTTGTACCTTCTTTCGTGTACAACGCATAACACTATACTGATTCGAGTTGGTATAAGTACGCTGTTTTTATAGTTTTCTGTTTAGTTGCGTAATGGAAGTAGTGCCACAGCGTGAGTCGCTGCCTGTGCGGATTACACAGGCTGATGAAGCCAGTGCTCGCGAGTCGCGGCATGGTTCTTTATTACCTTCGACAATAAGGTGTTTAATTGTCGGTCCGTCCGAATGCGGAAAAACGTGTGTCCTACTTAGTTTACTCGAGGAACCGAACGGTCTTTGGTTCGAGAATGTGTATCTATATTCAAAATCGCTGCACCAACCAAAGTATAAACGGCTGGCTACGGTTCTTAGAGCGGTGGAAGGTTTGGGATTTTTCCCGTATACGGAAAATGCTGATGTGGTACCTCCTAGCGAGGCCAGGGCCAATTCAGTGTTTGTGTTTGACGATATAATGTGTGAGAAACAAGGAATCATACAACAGTATTTTTCTATGGGTCGACACGCACATGTTGATTGTTTTTACCTAGGTCAAACTTATGGCAGAATACCTAAACATTTGCTTCGTGATAATGCGAATGTTATCGTGCTTTTCCGCATGGATATGCTTAATTTGCGACATGCCTACGATGATCATGTAAACAGTGATATGGAGTTTCGCGCGTTTAAGGATATGTGCTTCTTGTGTTGGAAAAATGAACATGGTTTTCTTGTTATCGTATAGGATTATCCTTTACTTAATGGCAGGTATCGTTGTGGTTTTGATCATTTTATTGTTGCGAGTCATTGAAGGATGTCCTACAGCGTATATCAAAGTTTGGAGGTGGTCCTCTGAAACGTCAGCTTGACTCGTGTGTATCTCGCGATCTTGATGGGAATTGCGATTTGGGCGGAAAACTTTTAAAGCGTGTGGGTATGCCAAAGGATGCTGGGGATGGTGCGAGTAAACATTATATCGACTCGGTCGCGAGTGTAGTCAGTCGCACGGTGACGGAGGAGCTGTTGCGTCGGTTTACGGAGCTCAATTTGTCGTTAGTCAATGTACGGGATGTGCAGGTTGGTATTATCGAGTTTTTACGTAATATGGAGGTGAAGGAGCAGCAGTCTGTGGACCAAATCAATTCTCGTCTGTCGGTACTGCCAACAAAGTTGGGTGATATGTATGTTACTTTGTTGGAGAATAAACTCGATCTATTTGAGAATGCGATTATAGAAAAGGTAAACGGTATCTTGGCGGAACTGATATTGAAACTTACCGCTAGTGGCGCTGACATTTCGCAACGTGTTTCTCAATTGGCTCGTACTATTGGTGTTGTTAAGAATGGTGTTGATGGATTGGTTTCTGCATCGACAGCGAGGACTGTTGCTAAGCGGCCCACACCTCAGAGACCGCCTCCTAAAACTTAGACATTTTGTATATAAAAAGGCTTTATGCTGTATGGTTATCTTCAGTCATGTCTGCCGAGGCAAACGCTTTAGATCATGTCATACGGAACATACGTGCCAAATATATTTTGGCTAAGCGAGCGCGAATGGAGAGGGATGCGATTAATCAGGAAATGTTCAAGTCTGTTAATTCGCGTTTGGATAGTCTTGGACAGTCGTTTGTGCAGTCTATCCCGCAACGTGTTATTGTTCCGAAACAAGAGTCTTCAGAGGTGAAGCCGGAACCGGTAATGAGTGATGGTTATGATTCTGACACTAGTATACATCGCAATGTTATGAATGATTCTGTGCCGGAAATTAGGCATTTCGTCACCTTTTTAATTTTTTTTATAATTTTAAAATTTTTGGGGTTTCTTATTTTTTTAATTTATCTGGTTGTTAATGGGGGTGTTTTACTTTTTGTTAGGCCGGTGTATGCCACGGATTTAAACTTTGTTGCAGTGGACCGAAGCCCCTTCCCAGGGGGCCAATCTGATATTTTGCTGTCTAATGTGGACATGGTCAGTCCGGTTGAAATTTCTCTCGCCTGCAGTCACGTCCCGAGTTTGTAATTTTAATTCCCTGCATGACCAAAACTGCATAGAGCAGCTTCTGGGCTGCAAGCCGCTACTTCTCAGAGAGCTGCTGAGAGAAGTAAGTCTGGTCACGAATACGTATTAGGTTCTCTCCTCGAAAAGCACGTCATGGACGCTTGTTCTCAGCGTCGTTGCACTTTCCCCCCCCCCCCTCGTCTTTCGGTTCTAAGAATTCGCCTAAGGCCAATGACAGGTCAGAAACCCCAGCAGACAGTGACCGTCTCCCAGGATGCCTTGCATAAAAAAATGTGTGTGCCAGGATGGACCACCCCGCGACACTTAGCGGCAAACTCGCTAACCACCCAGCCAACTTGCTCTGTAGGCCGCCAGAGTGTAGCACTAGACTGCGCCCTTTAACCCTTGGTTTAAGCAGACGCCTTGGGGGAGTCGATTCTTTTTTTATTTCAGACAGCCCTCAACAGGTAGCGCTAAAGTCGACGCAATGCTACCAGCTTCGAGACTTCAATCAGAGTTCTTTTTTATGGCCCTCACTCGGGGAACTTCGGGACCTTTCGGTCCGGACTCCCTGTCCTCCCCTCCACTTTTGATTCAAGTTTTACTTTTAATTACGAGACACGTTTCTCCGCGGGACACTTCGCGCCGCGACTGCAGACGGACCGTTTGATTATCGGCGAGTCGACGAGACACTGCAAGACTTCCATCCGGCCGCAACCGACTATGTAGTCGCCTAAATGAGGGATGCTATCCCTATAATCTTTTTCAAGTAGTTTAGTCCGTCTACGTAGTATAAAATGTAATAGTTATTTTTTATCTTTTAATTTTTTTTGAAATTAGAAAACGACCGCGCCCAGCCGCGTATTCACGGGATCCAGTTCCTGGCTGGCGACGCATCTGTAAATAGAAGTCAACTTCCCTGTCTGGTGAGTGACGATCCGACCTTTTCTTTCCCCAATTTCCCGTTGTTGGCTTTCGCGCCAACTGTGTATGACTGTCTGGACGCAGGTCTAATTCGTTTTAAATTTGGGCTGTGTTTCAGACAGGGTCGAAGTTACGGAGGGAGAAATTGCCCCCGCATGATCTTCGGGACCTCCAGCTGATCCCCCCCCCCTTGTTAGAAGAGTTTGGCCGGCAGTCCGAGGTCATCCTGGAAAGACCCGGGTGATATGAGATATATATATTTCTTTTTTCACTTAAATAGAAGGAACTAAAACAAAGATACCAGCGAGCAGTGTTTTAAGGACGTCATCCTCAAGAATCTGTAAAATCGAGGAAACTCATATATATATATATATATATATATATATATATATATATATATATGTAATTGTTGGGACATTCAAATTTGGTGCGATTTTTAAATTTTTGATTATGTAATAATTTTTTGTTAAGGTGTAATATGTATTATTTTAAATAATCCTGGGGCGCCCCCCCCCCCTTTAACTTTGTTAATAACTAAGATTTTTATTGTCAGGTTTGAATAATACGAACACAAATTTCCTTAATAATAAACCAGGGAACCTATAGACCAAGCTACTTGTGTAGTGTTAATTTATTTATGATATACCTTCTTCCCTTAAAAGATCCACCAGCTCCCAAGTTGCTTGTGTCAGGGAGATCCAAATTATCTTGTTCTCCACCTCGTGCCACCTCTGGTCAATAACTAAATTTTTCTTTTTTTTCTTACCCAGCAAGTTTCCAAGGCTCTTTTTAATCAATTTAAAATAATTTAATTTTGAGGCACGAGGGGCGTTACAATTGGTAGCAGAGCATGGTTTGGTCTATAGGCATACCTAAAATAAAATGTAAAAAAAAAGTAATAAAAAAAATTAATTAATTTTTTGTGATAGCAATTTTGTTATAATAACATTGTGAACTGATCGCTGGTTTACCCGGTAGTTATATTGCTTTTCTATTTTAAAATTTATTTTGAGTTTTACGTCCCACTGTGATTGAGTTTGCGCGCGGTGAGACACCGCGCGGTCCCGTCGTGTTGGTGCGACGTCCCTTAGGCCGCGTGCTTTATCAGCGCGCGTGTCATTCTCCCTGTCATCCTCTTCACCCCTCCCCCTCCCGCCTCACCGGCTGGTGGAGACAAGGTCATGCCGTTGACCCGTGTCCGGCAGCGTAACAATGCGTTGCAATCTAGTTTGTTCCTCACGGCCGACAGTGCCCTGAGTTTGTCTAAATTCCTCCTTTTATCTGTGTTTTTTTTATAACACATCCGCCTGCAAACCAGGCCATCTTTGTAACAAACTCTTCATAGAAGTCCTTTCGGACATCGTGGTATTTTTGTTTGGTCTCTCGGCGCCTTGCGCGCGCCGACGTGCTATCTCTTCACCACATGACAGGGCCGCCAACCGCGCGGAACTCTTCTCCACTCCACCCACGTGCCACGTATTTTGTAAACAAACTACCCATGCTTTGTATGTCCTAATAATATAATTTTTATGTCACAAAACAAGCACTATAAATAATCTATACTGCATTAAATTTAGCAGCAATGTATTTTCTTAATCTAGGGGTACTAAGATATAACATAATAATTTTATATATACCTCATAATAATATTAACTATACAAATAATGTGATGATATAAACTCTTGTTTTAGCTAATGTTAAGAAACTTCCATTGTTTACTATTTCTGAGTATCTTAAAATTAACGATTAAGTATTTTAATAATACATAAAATAAATCTAAAAAAGGATCCATTCATTAAGTAACATAAAATAAGAATATGCTCATAAGTAATTTTAACAAGTACTCTAATCATATTGCATCGTTCACAAGCAAAGTGTATATATTTCATTGTGTCACCATACACACCCATGTGCCTAGCTTTTGTTTAGATTTATTTCGTGATCACCCAAAGAGAGGTGCAATCACTCGTACCTTTAAGGAAAGGTTACAGAATTAAATTGTTTATAAACACGGGTTGAATCCCCAATAATTTTTACGCTAGCCATGAGGTGAGGAATTTATTGTAAGATAGAGTACTGTACCTTTTTTAAAACATCGAGTTTTCTATGAGCAATTTACCAATTAATCTAAGAATGCAAGGTAAAGGATAAATAATATTTTTGTAATTATGATTTTTGAGTAACAATTTATTAACTTTTATATTTTTTTGGTTCGGTGTTAATTTCCTTTACAAGTTGGTGTACAGCTATGTAATTTTAAACATCTAAATTTTTTTCATTATCCATTTTTCATCCAAATTTGTTGATCTTTCGGGTTTCAAACCCGAACTAACTCATGGGTGAAATTCCCTCGTAGGTCTCTCTGCTTCAGCCTGATGGTCTGATCAACCGTCAGAGCTTGAACATATTGAGCCTATGTGAGTTAATAAATGTAGGTATCCGGGACCGAGGTGTACTTCGCTTTTTAAGCAAGTATTAAATTCATTTATTTCGTCTGATCCATCGTCAGATTGTGCAGAGCTATGACTCAATGCCTTCGACTTCTTATGGACAGCGAAACAATTATGTACAGGGGTTATATTCCCAAATTTAGTTTGTAAGTTACGGGTTACCGTACCCATTTACAGGGGTTACAATCCACATTAGTCACTGTGTGCTCAAGGACGCATTTCCCTTGTTTCGGCCTCCCTCACAGCGCCCATTTTGTGTTCCTACACGATATCCAAAATCTGAGATCAACGGGATGAATTTCATTTCATTAATATAACAACGGCATAAATAGTTGTAAGCTTACAGGTACCTTAAGGTTAAGCTTTAAATTTAATTTTTTATTTATTAAATGATTTTAAGGAATTATTTTAAATAATTCAAACGAAGTTTAAATGGACTCTATTTAATTATTAATCTTGTCTTAGACTTATAAAGTGTTACAGTCAAAGGTCATGGAATTAATACTGCTTTTATTATAAGTAGTAGGGCAACGGGCTTTTTTTTCCTTTCGCTCATTAATAATAATATAATCGAGCATATCAAAATAAGCATCTACGAGGTAACTAGTCTCATTTTAATATTTATGGTAATCACCGAGAGTAGTGAAATACTTTCAACCCCCAACGAGAGGTCCACTTAATTAATTTGGGTATGTTTGAGCATCCCGTTTCTAGACTAGCAGCAAGCTAGGTGATTTAAGATATTTTAATTTTAATTTTTACATACGTAAGTTCAGTCTTTAACAAGCTACTTGACGTAAATAGTTTTAATTTTTTTTTACTCAGAAATACCTCTCTGATATTTTTTGAATCTTCATGAATCTTGTTCCACGATTTCATATATTTAATTTCTGATTACTTTCCTTTTTTTAAATAACCATAATTCGTAAAGTAAGCAAGAATAATGTTTGTAGTGTTTTTTGAACTGATTTTGCGTTAATATTTGTACATGTTTATTTCTTTATTTTCCCTTGCACGTAAATGTTATGTACAGTGATGTACATAGAGTCTGAGCACTGAAGCTGTCACATCTAGCCATTTTCCTTTTTCTTTTGCATTCTACCCCAAAGTTGTATTTCTTTTACATCGTTATCGATGAGATTGTTTATTTAAGTAAGAGCTACGTGACTTCCAGACTGCAAACTGGTTTCATTTATGTGTTTTTCTAAAATAGGAGCTAGCTCAAGCTAGCCAACAAGCGACGCAAAAGTTAGGGTCCTCTGAGCCAACGAGCCATGACCAAGTTCCTCTGAGTGAAATATCACATGACCATTTTCGAGTGTTCTTTGGGTTACATTCCCACCACTCACCTTTGGACGGCCTATGTTCAAACCCCCTCTCAGGCAGTGCGAAGTCTATCAGCAGTCATGGAAGATCTAACCGCTACATAATAATTTATTGCCTTTTTGATTTATAATTGTTGGTTTATTGCATTTTACATTTCTTTAAATAATTTAATTTGAGTGCGAAGAGTCGTTAATTTATCATTTTGTTTGCAGAATACTTTTAAATAATAAATATTAGTTAATAATAATAAACATCAGAGTGGTATGCGCTGAAATTTCTTAATTTATCGAATATTTAATATTTTTTTAATTCATTCGTTCCTACGGGTTGTTGATCTTTTGGGGTTTTCACCCCCAATCATTTAAAAATACGCCAAGGGAATACCACCCATAGGTCCTGTGTCACTCTGGGACTGAGGTTCTGTTTCGCCTTCGGGAAAGCAGCAAATTCGACCGTCTTCTCCATCGCCTGACTGTGCAGGGCTAAGTCCCAATGCCTTCGGCTTCTTATGGAAAGACTATTGTACAGGGGTTTACATTCCCACTTTCATTATTTTCAGGGGTACACAAATCCCCACGTTTCATAACTGGCACCCGACGGACCAAGTTCCAGTTTCGGCCCAGTGTTTTCGGCCCGCCTCACAGCGCCCATGTTTAGAGTTTTGTCACGTGACATCATTCCCAAAATCTGAGATCAACTTTCCTAATTACATAATTCACCGTTAAGGGTAATTTAATTAATTATAATACAACTTCGATTTGATCAAAATATTTATTTGTAAGTAGTAGGATACAGGCGGACCTGGTACTAGTTCTACTGAGCAGTTTAAGTATTTTTTTTATTTATTTTTTTCCCTATATGCTCCGCATTCAAGCGGGGGAGTATGTGCCGGAAATTAGGCATTTCGTCACCTTTTTAATTTTTTTTATAATTTTAAAATTTTTGGGGTTTCTTATTTTTTTAATTTATCTGGTTGTTAATGGGGGTGTTTTACTTTTTGTTAGGCCGGTGTACGCCACGGATTTAAACTTTGTTGCAGTGGACCGAAGCCCCTTCCCAGGGGGCCAATCTGATATTTTGCTGTCTAATGTGGACATGGTCAGTCCGGTTGAAATTTCTCTCGCCTGCAGTCACGTCCCGAGTTTGTAATTTTAATTCCCTGCATGACCAAAACTGCATAGAGCAGCTTCTGGGCTGCAAGCCGCTACTTCTCAGAGAGCTGCTGAGAGAAGTAAGTCTGGTCACGAATACGTATTAGGTTCTCTCCTCGAAAAGCACGTCATGGACGCTTGTTCTCAGCGTCGTTGCACTTCCCCCCCCCTCCTCTTTCGGTTCTAAGAATTCGCCTAAGGCCAATGACAGGTCAGAAACCCCAGCAGACAGTGACCGTCTCCCAGGATGCCTTGCATAAAAAAATGTGTGTGCCAGGATGGACCACCCCGCGACACCTAGCGGCAAACTCGCTAACCACCCAGCCAACTTTCCCTGTAGGCCGCCAGAGTGTAGCACTAGACTGCGCCCTTTAACCCTTGGTTTAAGCGGACGCCTTGGGGGAGTCGATTCTTTTTTTATTTCAGACAGCCCTCAACAGGTAGCGCTAAAGTCGACGCAATGCTACCAGCTTCGAGACTTCAATCAGAGTTCTTTTTTATGGCCCTCACTCGGGGAACTTCGGGACCTTTCGGTCCGGACTCCCAGTCCTCCCCTCCACTTTTGATTCAAGTTTTACTTTTAATTACGAGACACGTTTCTCCGCGGGACACTTCGCGCCGCGACTGCAGACGGACCGTTTGATTATCGGCGAGTCGACGAGACACTGCAAGACTTCCATCCGGCCGCAACCGACTATGTAGTCGCCTAAATGAGGGATGCTATCCCTATAATCTTTTTCAAGTAGTTTAGTCCGTCTGCGTAGTATAAAATGTAATAGTTATTTTTTATCTTTTAATTTTTTTTGAAATTAGAAAACGACCGCGCCCAGCCGCGTATTCACGGGATCCAGTTCCTGGCTGGCGACGCATCTGTAAATAGAAGTCAACTTCCCTGTCTGGTGAGTGACGATCCGACCTTTTCTTTCCCCAATTTCCCGTTGTTGGCTTTCGCGCCAACTGTGTATGACTGTCTGGATGCAGGTCTAATTCGTTTTGGATTTGGGCTGTGTTTCAGACAGGGTCGAAGTTACGGAGGGAGAAATTGCCCCCGCATGATCTTCGGGACCTCCAGCTGATCCCCCCCCCCCCTTGTTAGAAGAGTTTGGCCGGCAGTCCGAGGTCATCCTGGAAAGACCCGGGTGATATGAGATATATATATTTCTTTTTTCACTTAAATAGAAGGAACTAAAACAAAGATACCAGCGAGCAGTGTTTTAAGGACGTCATCCTCAAGAATCTGTAAAATCGAGGAAACTCATATATATATATATATATATATATATATATATATATATATATATATATATATATGTAATTGTTGGGACATTCAAATTTGGTGCGATTTTTAAATTTTTGATTATGTAATAATTTTTTGTTAAGGTGTAATATGTATTATTTTAAATAATCCTGGTATGTTAATTACTAAGATTTTTATTGTCAGGTTTGAATAATACGAACACAAAATTCCTTAATAATAAACCAGGGAACCTATAGACCAAGCTACTTGTGTAGTGTTAATTTATTTATGATATACCTTCTTCCCTTAAAAGATCCACCAGCTCCCAAGTTGCTTGTGTCAGGGAGATCCAAATTATCTTGTTCTCCACCTCGTGCCACCTCTGGTCAATAACTAAATTTTTCTTTTTTTTCTTACCCAGCAAGTTTCCAAGGCTCTTTTTAATCAATTTAAAATAATTTAATTTTGAGGCACGAGGGGCGTTACAATTCATTGGGTGAATTACAGTCTTACTTACGGAGCTACAACCTTCACTCGGGTGATGGGACCTATGGTCTCTATAAACGCAACAACCATTGGTTCTTAGGGGATACGGAAGTATTTTTTCACGATAATAATTTAATTCGCGTCAACGAAGAATTGATACAGCCTGCTCCCGGCTTATTCGAATTATTGTTCCGCCGAGTGCCGCACACCTACTCCGATTCTGCCTTAAAACAATACGGACATTTACTAGATATTACAAATGCCTATTATAAAAGGAATGATCCTACGACAAAACGATATAAAAGCGAAACGCATGCAAAGTTTTATATCATTAAAGGATTGTTTCCGAATATTAACTCATCTCTGCGAGGAAGTGGCTTGTTACAAAAAACATTGGATTTGCAACGCACAAAGCAATTTATCTATTGGGACAACCCGAACCAACTTATTGCTCGCCTCAGATTACTAATGGCCTCGCAAGCTGCTGGCCATACCGGACATAGCAACGAGGTGATATCTATTCTTGAAGAGTTGAAGGAAGCTGGATATATCGTAAAATGAGTGTCGCACAACGTGGGATTTCTAATGAACTGCATCGCGGTGTTCGCAGAATTTTTCCTCGTAGACCTGTGTTGACATATGGGCTTCGCGATTTATTACAGATTGATTTGGTGGAGATGATTCCGTACAGCAGGATAAATAGCGGTTTCAAGTACATCCTTACTGCTATAGATGTCTATAGCAAACGTGCTTATGTGGTTCCAGTTAAACGAAAGATGGGAATATTAGTCACCGCGGCCATGAAGAGTATTTTAAATGAGGCGGGAAGTTTTAAGAATATTCAAAGCGACGCTGGAGCGGAATTTTACAATAAACATTTTCAAGCCTTAATGCAAAAGTACGCAATTAATCACTACTCTAGTTATAGCGAAGTCAAGGCGTCTGTTGTAGAACGTTTTAATAGGACTTTCAAGGATATGCTTTACCGTGAGTTCTCGGCACAAGGAAATTATAAGTGGCTTACACTTTTACCGAAATTACTTTCTGTCTACAATAATAGGTTCCACCGCACTATAGGCATGGCTCCGAATGCTGTGAGGGATAACTCTTTGCTACAAACAGTTTACAGATATGTTAAGAAAATAGATTCTAGACGGTTAAAGGCTCGCGTGGGTTCGTACGTACGTATATCAAAACACAAGACAGTGTTTGAGAAGGCATTCAAACCGAGGTGGTCGCACGAAGTTTTCAGAGTGGTCAGAGTAATGAATAATTTTCCACGTGTGTTTCATTTGAGTGATTTGGACGGTAATGAAATTAAAGGCGGATGTTATGGTCCTGAGATTCAAGTAACTGCGTACCCCGATACTTATTTAGTGAATAAAATTCATAAAAAGTGTGGCGAACGTTTCCTAGTGTCGTGGAAAGGTTTTCCCGTTTCCGTAAAGACTTGGATTAATTACCGTGATGTTATCCGGTAGGTTTGTGGGTCTTTCCCTCAGGCTTTTGTTTTTGGGCCTCGCCGCCTGTGTCCGGCATAACAAATTGCCCCCTGGGGCGTTCGCGAGCGCGTCCGGGAGTGGCGCTTTCACTTTCCCCCCTCCGGCCACGCGCCGCATCGGTCAACACTTTCCCTAGCGGTGTTTTGTCAACAAGTCATCTGCAGTCACCTTCGCCCCCCCCCCCCCCTCCGTACACGCGCCGCATCGGTAAACACTTTCCCTAGCGTCAGGTGTTTTGTCAACAGGTCATCTGCAGACGCATCGCGGCCACCGGTGTGAGAACATGCTTCCCTACACATTTATTTTGTTACATGTCGCCGGGGTAGGCGGGTGCGTTCCGGTGAGTTTTTATTTTATGTATGCTTATTGGTATGTTTCAGAGCACTATTTGGAGGGATAGAACTGTTTTTTTATTTTAACTTTGCGTACTTTTTTTAACTATGCCTATATGGTTTATTTGTGGCATTCGTGCCGCAGCTAATTACTTAACGCTTCGTGTTACCTGTAGGGGTTCCTTAATTCATTCCTGGTCGCACGAGCGAGGTTTCCAGCACGGCGTTTGTAACTCGACGTAAAGTACTGCTTAACACATTTCTATGCTTATTACTTAAAGCATTTTTTTAAAGACATTATTATGCTTATAATATGATGTGTGGGGTTATAATTGCGCAGTTTACGAGTGACGCTCCAGCAGGCAACATCTCGCTCTCTCTGCGCGGGATTTTTGAGGTTATGTTTCTTTAGTCATATCTAGTATTGCGGGGCTTTTAAGCATACTGAAACATGGTGGGTTCTTTTCGAAAGTTAACTGTTTAGGCATAGCTAGTATGACGGTATTTTTTTTACATTTAAATATAGCGGTATTTTATTTCTTTTCGAAATTTAAATATGGCCATTAAGCATACTCGTAGTGGGGGTTGGAGTGGTTTAGTCATAGCTAATATGGGGTGGGGTTTTATAGACATAGCTAGAATGACTGTATTATTTAAGCATATTTTTTTTAAGACATGGCGGTTAAACATAATGGTGGGGAGTTGGCTTTAAGCATACATCATGGCGTCAATTGTTTTAAGCATACAACATGGCGGCGGTTGTGGAGTGGCGGGGCTTTTAAGCATATTTTTTTTACATTTAAACATGGCGGTTTAAGCATACAATATGGCAGGTATTTTAAGCATAGCGGTTTAGGCATAGCTAGTATGGCGGGGGTTTCTTTTAGGCATACTTGGGGTGGGGGTGGGTGTGGGTTTATAGACATGTTTTTTTTTCGAATTTAGGCATAGCTAGTATGGCAGGGCTTTTTTTTAATTTAAAGACATGGCGGTTGTGGAGTGGTGGGGGTCTATAGGCATAGCGATATTTTATTTTTCGAAATTAAACATGGCGGCGATTGTGGAGTGGTGGGGTCTTTAAGCATATTTTTTTTAAGACATGGCGGGTGCTTTTCGAAATTATAAAGACATAGCTTCTTTTAAGCATAGCTTCTTTAAAGCATATGTGCATTATTTAATTCCCCATACTTAATATGGTCCCGTGGTCTAGTGGTCAAGGCGTCCGTCTCCTAACCACGACGTTGGTGCGTCCCCGGGATCGAATCCACCCAGCGCCCAGGTTTTTTTGTATACAATTCCCGCCTTCGGAGCGACGGTGGCGCGCTCCGGTAACTAAAGGCTGAACTAAGATGGCGGCCTCCAGCAGACGGTGGCACGCCCTGGTAACCAATGTCAACAACAATGGCGGTCCCCACGTGACAAAATGGCGGCCCCATGAAACAAGATGGCGGCCCCCAGGCTGTTACTGGGGCCGGTGTTTACATTTCTATGTTTACATCGGTCACAGTAACGGCTTGTCACTCCTACTTACAGCATCGGTGGGGACAGGCCACTCGTGACCACACCAGCCATCACTGTAGGTGAATTATGCAATGAGGTCCCGGCAGAACACGTGGACAGATTTAACGAGGTTCTGGCACAGCATCCCCAGGTGTTCGCGGTTGCGGACATGTTACGTCGCACAACGGTAACACAACACACGATTCCTACCCGCCCTCAAGGTCCCAGTATGCCCGGAGGACAGACGCAAGATCGCATTCACCACTCCCGATGGCCGCAGGTTTCAGTTTTGTGCCATGCCGTTCGGGCTGATGGATGCCCCCGCGACCTTCCTGACCATGATGGTCCGCATCCTGGATGGGTTCGTGGGCAAGTTTGCCGCGGCCTACCTGGACGACGTGATCGTCTGGTCGCGGACGTGGGAGAAGCATGCGCAGCACCTTGCCATGGTCCTCGATCGGCTGGCCAGACATGACTGTCTTGCGCGCCCCACAAATGTCACGTCGGTGCCACAGAGTTAGAATACCTGGGTCACATTGTGAGTGCGGACAGATGTCGACCCCTGCCAGCGCAACTTGACCTGATTGAATCTAAGACCGCACCGCGTACCCGAAAACAACTACAGCAGCTCATAGGCCTACTTAATTGGCTGAGGGGCTTTATCCCCCACTTCGCCACAGTCATGGCACCGATGACAGCCCTTCTCTCCCCCAAGAAAAGGTTTAAGTGGACAGATGAGGTGTACCGCGCGCTGGCTGACGTGAATCGCTTGTTTTGGGAGTGCCACATGCTCGCCCACCTCCGCCCCGAGGAGCACGTGTTCTTTCAAACTGATGCCTGTCAGGAGCGGTTGGGGGGGGGGGGGGGGTTGTTGTACCAATTAGGTCCAGAGGGGGAACAGCGCGTAGTGGAATACGCAAGCGCCAAGTTCAGCCCGGCAGCAAGCCGCTATCATGTCAATGAACTGGAGTGCCTCGCGGTCGTGTAGGCGGTAGGGCGCTACAGACACCACCTAAAGAGTAGGCCCTTTACCCTTCGTACCGATAGTCAGTGTCTCAAGTGGCTCAACTTTGTACAGGGCCGCAAGTCGAAATTCACGCGGTGGGCCCTGACACTCCAAAGCTTTGACTTCCACGGACAGGACATCCCTAGGGCGGCCAGCTGGCACGCAGCACGTACCCGATTGTGTCTTGTAAATATGTTCATGGTAGAGGGGCGTTGGCGCACATAGCACCTCGTTGAGGGGGGGGGGACATTTGACGTCGACCCAAGTGTCTCCCCTGCTCATAAAGTCCGTTATGCTGCGCCAACCCCTGATCCTCCCCTCCCCTGTGCAGTGAACGTGTGTTATGTGGAACATACTTTATATTTAATAACGTGTCATTTTTATTATTTGTATATATTATATTTTTTCGTAAACTTTTGTCACTATAATTATGTTTTTCTAAAGTATAATGTTAATTGCTGTAACCGGGCGACCAAGCAGAGGCCAACACCCAGAATCACTCCGGGCGCTGCACAAGTCGCGGAGTGGTGAGGGGGGGGGGGGAGAAAGAACGGGCGGAGAGGCAGAGACGCGGCAAGGGGGCAGTAGTCATCTGGCGGCTGAACGAGGCGGTCGCACGGCGAGACAAGTGCGGCAATGAGACGTGAGCCACGACTGGTGAGATTAGATACGGGTGATCGGGACTTTCACGTTCACGGGCGTTACACTATCGGTCGCCATTGTAACTAATTTAATTGTAAATAAGTATTTTCCTGGTTCTTTGAGGCGGGACATTGCGCGCATCGGCGGACACGTGTGTGCCGCAACGGGACGGACTTTACGTCGCGGGCTACGGCATTTCAACTTAATTGGTTTCTCACTATCATAGAGAAGGGTCAGAGACAGTTCATCAATCGCACACGGAACCAAGGGGGTGCAGTCCGCACTTGGCGCCTGCCCAACCCCAAACACGTGCAGCCGAGCCTCACTCCGCGAAGGGACGGGTGTTGTGCCGCGGATTGCCCATGTACCTAGATTAAGTGAAGGGCTCAATAAATTCTTGTGGTCAAACTGTCGAAATATCATTGTAGCTCGGATAGTGTTAATTTACGCCGCCACGAGGCCTGAACCCTCCCTGAGAATACGACGCAACCCGCATCACAGGGGTGATATCCGGGACTATGACAAGTGTTGCCCAACTTGTGTGGCCAATTTCTTCAGAAATTCATGCCAAACATTTTTACGAACTTTTTATTAAATACTGAGCGGGCCGGGCAGAGACGCGGCGCGGCAGGGCTGGGCGTGAAAGATGCAGCTGCGTGCGGAAGCCGGCGCGACAGGGCGGCGCTACGAGAGAGCAGCGGATCGAGTTGCGACGCGTCCAACGGTGCTGGCACGTAAGAGAAGCCGGGCGGAGACACCGAGAAGATAGCGACGGGAAGATAGCGGATGTCGACGGGACTGATAATGTCGGCAAAGTGCGAGTGGTGCGACTTACCACGTCGGGACGATAACGCCATGGGCGACGACACAGAGGGGTCGTGTGCGTGTATGTGGACCCGGGAGGTGAAGCCGGACACCGACGAGTGTGACAGGGACAGTAGCGGTGAACTAACGCACGCGCAGAGTAGGGACAACAGCGAAATGGACGAACAGGCGATGACTAGTGCGGGCGCGACGAGCAAGGAGGGGAAAGTGGCAGACAGTGAATGAGGGGTAGCAGTGACGGCCGGATGTAACTAGTTTCCCGCGGTGCTGCAAGTGGCGGAAAGGTCAACTCCGCTGCCGGAGTTCGCGGGAGAAGTGCACGAAAATCCGCGAGCATTTATTCAGATGTGCTGGGAAGCACTGAGAGACGTACCGCAGAACACCTGGGATACTAGAGTAAGCGGACAACTGCGAGGGCGGGCATTACTGTGGTGGACTGAAACGGGCGATTTCCTAGCAGACTGGGACGAATTCGAACGGACATTCGAGCGCCGTTTCGACAGACATCTCGCGTGGGCAAAGTGCCAACAGACACTACAATGCGAAGTGCAAGGCCGGGATTAAAGTGTCGAGGCGTTCATACACAAGAAGGCACGGTAGCATCACCGACTGAACCCAAACGTGCCCGTGAAACAAATAATTCCGTCATCGGCGAATTAGTGTTACCAGAACAGAGGCCGTTTTTGAGGGGAGTGGCGGACCGGAATCTAATAGACTTTGTGGAAATAGCCCGGGGAGTGGAGCAAGATCTGTGTAGACTCAGAAGTGTGCATGCGTCGCAGGAACGGGGCAGCGGGGTACACATACAGGAGTGGTCTGAGACCGAAGAGACACTGGCAGTGGTGCCATATGTATCCGCGTCGACAACAATGGACATGCGGCTATTAAGCAGACCAGCACCGCCCATCTCGGAGAGGCAGGAGTCGAGGCGTCAGGACAGAGGGGGAGACGGCGGGATACCTCCACGTTGCCTATACTGCCGCAATGTAGAGTATCATTGGCATGCCGAGTGTCCGACCAAGGCCAGACTGTGGGAGAAGATGGCGAGAGAAGGACGTCAGCCGGGAAACGGACAGTAGGTGACAGTTACGCAGTCGGACACTGCCCCCTAGAGACCGGACTTTCCGAGACTATCAGAACACCATCGCCGAAGAGGGACGTCACAGCAACGCCACCCAGCTCAGCCGCACAAGCAGGAACGAGCGAATCAACACCAGCACGGCGGGAACCACGGCCGATGCGGAGCCATGACGGATGTCGGACGTGGACACCGGCATTGCCCCCCGCCTGGGGCACGAGGTGTCCCACGGCAACATCGTTTCCGAGGGGAACACCGGCGACAACCCACATCCACGTCGAGACGGCTGACCCAGACGTCGCACGTCCAGATGCAGCGGGAGGCACGACCGCTGACGAGGAGCCGGACGCCGCACCTGCCCGGCTGTGACAGCTGGGGGACGGCGCGGCCTATCTGTGCGGGTACCTGTCTGCTTGGATGGGCGGCCCATCCACGCCCTGGTGGACACGACCACCCCCGATGCCCCCATCCATAGGTCTGGCAGGGATACGCAACGAGGTGCCACCCAAGTACGTGCGCCTGTTCGAGGAGATGTTGGAGCAGCAGCCGCAGTTGTTTGCAGAGGCGGACCTCGTGCAGCATACGACGTACGCAGAACATAAGATCCCGACTCGGCCCCATGCCCCTATTTTTGTGAAACCATTTGAGTTTGGTCTAGGTGAGCAGCGGGTCATACAGGAACAAATTAAGGACATGTTACATACGGGAGTCATAGAACCTAGCGAGTCCCCTTACAAAAGCACCATTGTTATGGCAAAGAAAAAAGATGGCTCACTAAGATTTTGTGTAAACTTTGAACTGCTTAATTCTGTGACTGTTCCTGCCCCGCCGCCGCTAATTAATATAGCTGATGCCCTGGCTGGCCTGGGGAGGGCAAAGATTTTCACTTCACTTGACCTAAAGTCCGGGTACTGGCAGGTGACAGTCTGCCCGGAGGACCGCTCCAAGACGGCGTTCACCGCTCTGCCGCAGGTTCCAGTTCTGCGCCATGCCGTTCGGGCTAATGGACGCTCCTGCGACCTTTCAGGCCATGATGGTCCGCATCCTGGACGGATTTGTTGGCGACTTTGTCACAGTCTACCTGGATGATGTGATTGTCTGGTCTGACACGTGGGAGGAGCACGCGCAACATTTGTCTCTGGTTTTAGAGCGGCTGGCCAGACATTGATTAACCTGCAATCCACGTAAGTGCCATGTCGGGGTGGCAGAGCTGCAGTTTCTGGGGCACCTAGTCAGTGCGGACGGGTGGCGGCCGCTGCCCGAACATTTGGACCTGATTGCGACAAAACCAGTACCCAAGACACGGAAACAACTGCAGAAGCTCATGGGGCTACTGAATTGGCTTAGGTCATTCATCCCAGACTTCGCCACCGTGACAGCGACAATGACTGACCTACTATAACCTAAGACAAAGTACCAGTGGACGGAGGCGGCGGACTGCGCGCTGACCGCGGTCAAGGATTAGTTCCTCCTGTCGTACTTTGGCGAGACTGACCCCGGACGAGCCCCTGTACCTGCAGACTGATGCCAGTCAAGTGGGTATGGGGGCCGTACTGTACCAAGTCGGGCCCGACAATGAGAGGTGTGTGATTGAGTACGCGTGCGCGAAGTTTGGCCCGGCCACGCAGGGGTAGGATGTCAACGAGCAGGAATGCTTGGCCGTGGTGTAGGCAGTTGGCCGCTACCGACACCATCTGGAAGGACGTAAATTAACCCTGCGCACTGACAACCAGTGCTTGAAGTGGCTCAATACCATGCAAAGACGGAAGTCCAAGTTTGCGCGTTGGGCCATAACACTGCAGAATTACGACTTCCAGTTGGAGCATGTCCCGGGAAAAGCGAACAATCTGGCCGACGAGCTCTCCCGACACCCGGACACGGCAGTAGAATACGAGGACGAGGGCAGTTGGGACGACCTGGTACCACCAGAGGGTAGGAGACACGACCCCGCGGACGTCAACGCACCCGCAGTACTGTACGCCACAGCACAGCCCGTGTCGGAGGCGAATCCAGGGCCGGTGGACACTCTGCATGACCTGGTACAGGCCGTAAAACAGACCCTGGTAGGGGACGCAGACACACTGACAATGAGGGTTTCATGCGAGGGGGAGTTCTCACCGTTTCAGCGGTGTGTGGATGGAGTCGTGCAGACCTGGAGTCCAGGGGCCATGGGGACCTGGTGCACGTACGTACCAAAGGGGGCACGAGCCGCTGTGCTCACATTTTTTCACGATCACAGTTTAGCTGGACACCCTGGGGCTGACCAGACTATAGAGCGGGTACGCAGGACATTTCATTGGCCGGGGGTGACGCGTGATGTCCGTGATTACGTTCGCCGGTGCCAGACATGTCAACAACGCAAAGCACGGAGGTCAGACGGGGAGGAGCAACAGCGACCACGCCGCCCACAGCAGCCGTTCCAGACGGTAGCACTGGACATCATGGGACCGTATCCCTGGACAGCCAAGGGGAAACAGTTCCTGGTTGTCGTGACCGATCTATTCACGCGCTGAGTGGAGGCGTACCCAGTGTCCAACGTAAGGTCGGGTACACTGGTGGTGCTGTTGGAGGGGGAGGTGTTCCCCCGGTTTGGCTATCCGGCTGTGCTGTTGAGTGACAACGGAGGACAGTTCAGTGGTGCCTGCTGGCGGGAGGCATGCAGGAAGTGGGGGGTCGAGCACCATTAGACCCATACGTACCATCCCCGCACCAACCCAACCGAGAGACGGAACCAGGAGGTCAAGGCTCAACTCCGTCTCCGGTTCGGAAACGATCACACGAAGTGGGAAGTACATATCCCTAACTTGCTTTATTGTCTGAGATGTCGGACCAACGCCGCTACAGGGTACTCGCCCGCGGAGCTGGTCAAGGGCCAGAACGCGGCGATGGAGGGGGAGCTGGGGGAGGCCCTCAGGACAGAGTTGTCCGTCATGCGGGAACAGGCACGTCAGCGCCAAGAGGCGTACGTCCAAAAGACGACGCTGGTGGCGGGATGTCCTTCTCCACCGCTGGAACCCGGTGACATGGTGTATGTGCGGCAGCACCACCTGTCGTACAAGGCTAAGGACTTCAATGCGGGGCTGGCACCTAAATGGTCAGAGCCAAGGCAGGTCATCCGCAAGTTCGGGCCCACATCGTACCTGGTACGGACGCCGAGCGGACGACCTGCAAAGATACACAGGGACGACCTTCGGCGGGCGGGAGGAGACCAGGCGGAGTCTGAGACGACAGAGGTGCAAGGGGGGTCATCGGGGAACAGGAGGCAGGCTCGGTCTATGGACCGGAAGGAGGAAACGCCCCGTAGGAATGCGCGGGGAAGTTTTGGCCAGGGGAGACGCGAAGTGCAGAGGGACGTGGACGTTGAGTCACACGAGAGCCAGGAGCGAGCTTTTGCCGCGCATACAGAGGACACGAGCCCCGGGAGGGTACCGGACAGGAGCCTGCTGGCTAGCAGGGAAGGGGTAGCATGTAAAAAGGGGCAGGGCCAAAGGCAGGCATCCCCACTTCACGGTAAAGCAGAGCAGGTGGTGTGTCTTAAGGGGCAGGACGGGGAACACGACATAGGGCGGGCACGGGAACTGACAGGTGAGGAAGGTGAGGAGACTGAGATTACGGAAGTGGAGGAGAGGGACATGGTAGTGTGGCCGTCCAGCCACGAACTGGCGGGGAATGAGCAGGAGGGGACCATCACGGAGCCAGAAGCGGACAGCGAGGACACGAAGTCGTTAGGGGACTGGTACAGCCCTATCTGGCCAGTGGACGTCAGCCTGGCTACCTCCAGTTTCAAGGACTGTTACGGAGCCGGAGTCGGAAGTGGAGGAGTCGGACGTGAGTGGGTCAATTCAGGGGAGGAAGAACCCACCACGCCAACGGCAGGCGCCTGTGCAAACGTGTTGTCCGGCGAGTCCTGATGAGGGGGTCACGACCACGCGGAAGTACCAGTGGGAATCCTGGTAGACACGTCGTGTGCCGTGTCGGACGAAGCTGTCCAGAGGTCCACGACATCAGGGGAGGGGCTGGGACCCACAGTCTAGGGGGACGAGACAGGAAGACTCTTCCGAGCTCGCAGGGCGCCGACCTACCTGAAGGACTACGATTACCACCCACTACCTACACAGACAGCCACTGGCCGAAAGCAGTTTGTCTTTACTTTTCCTCCAATCCCTCACACATGATTCGTCGACATCATATTTTCGCCCAGCGGCAAGGTTACCGATTTATTCCGCTTCACTGATTATTTTTAATTTTTCCACAACTGTGAAAGTACGCAACTTTTTACGATTCATTACAAAACTTGCAGCCAACACACGTGTAAAACCACTGGGTACTTTGCAAATGAGGATAGGACAGTGCGTGGGAGCGCGCGTTTGTAACCAGCGAAGCTGCAGTGTGACAACGCTATGAGGAATGTGACCTTGACTGTCTGCCGCTTCCTTCCCCTCCTTTTCCCCTACCCCTCTTGCCTATCGCAGCAACCTCCAGTCGCGCCGGCGTTAATTCGTCACCGTGCAAAAATGGCCCAAGACCCATGTAACACCCGCACCCTACTCTTTCGAACCTGATTTTTTTAAAAAAGGTGCGGGTGGTACGTGGGTTTATACGGTAGACTGAATTTGCAAATATGATTGTTGCTTTAATATGGGTTAAGAATAAGGACTATCAGTAAAAGCCAGAAAAGTAAATGTTAGACTTTAAACAGCTCATTTAAGTACTACGTAGCTTGTTGCTAAGGCTGAAGGCTCCACTAATGTAATACACATTAAGTAGTGGAATTTGGCTAAGCATACGAACCAACTTCATCCATAAATTTGTGTTATGAGAAAATGTAAGGTTTTCTTGTTGTTATTATATTTAGCTACAGTTAAAAAAAAATGTCACATGATTTTAAATGTATGAAAAACGTGACCATGTTTTAAACAAAGTAAAAACAACTTAATATTAAATGCAGTTGCAATCAATTTATTTCTGTGCTATCACTTTTACAGGTTTTTACTAAGTGATTCTAGCTTAAAAATTTTTTTTTCACTATTTATTTTTGGAATAAAGTATGAAACACAGCAAAATGGAAATTAAAAAAAAAAAATCTTTATATGTATATGGTCAAATCATGGAATACACATCTTTAATAAAATACAAATTTTAACTTTGAAACAATTTATTCATGCCAACTGATTAGAAAACTAAAGAATAAAATAAACGTTCATAGCTAAATTCAAGTTAACACAAATAAAGCTCTGTGGCAAGACCATAGCCAGAGCAACCACCAATTGGAAACACCAATATCCCAGAACACATCACCTGCTCACATCGTTCAGCAAGTATAGAGAGGAGAATACATCAGGAGAGGCATGGCTTGTCTTGACCTATACATAATGATAAATATATTTGTATTTATCACTATGAAATTGACATAATAAAGTGATGGTGTAATATTGCTAAGAAAAAGCCTAAACAAATTGTTCTGATAGAGCAGGAAAAGACTTAACAGTGTTAAGTGGAACAGTTCATAATAAATACAACCAATGTGTAAATTAGAACAAGGGTGCTCACTTTAAAAGCATTTCCTTATTACCATTTTTTGTGAATAAATATATGACCCAAGACAATCGAGGTAAGGATTATGTAGTATAAATTGAAGATGTAGCGAAGCTTGGAACTGCAGTGCCTCCTGTTGGTGGGTGACAGGCCCGGTCGCCACGACGTCCCAGAGAGTAGTCCGTGGTGCAGAGCGGGGTGACTGCGGCGGGGAGGGAGGGGGCTCAGCTCGTGGCCGCGGTGTTGGTCGTGGTCATGGAGGCAGTCTCGCTGGCCGGCTGGTCCTCCTTGATCGCCAGCCACGGCAGGCGTTTCTGCAGCTCCAGCCTTCCACCAAACAATACTCTCTCTTGCTCTGCACGATTTACCTGACTTTTCCCTGTCTCACTTATCAATCCTGCAAGATGACATACACACATTACACTAAAAATATGTATCAAAACATATTTCAACCACATGTAACATATTAAACTGACTATTCCCCATACACAGTTTGCACTGTAATCATTTTCATCAATGCTATGCAATTATGTCCAGTCTGTAATATACATTTGATCAAACTTTGAAACTGATTGTGATCAGGGGATTGACTATCGACATTTGATCGTGCTTCAAATCATTAAATCAATACACTGTTGATTACTTAGTTGTTCTTATGTTTAATTAATGATGATAACAGATAGATTTTCAACAACATGTGAATTTGTGACTAAATAACAGAACTGGTTTTAAAGCATACAAGAAACACAATAGTATTACCTGCTATTTGCTTTAAAATTCTTTCTATTTGTTGGTGGGACTGATACATTTTTTAGGATTTCTGGGAGGGAGGGAGGATATATCACCCTAATCCCCACCAATGTACGCGGCTGTCTCTGATGACCCTGGTATTGACGTGTCATTCAGCCCATTCATTCACATCGCACACCTAACACTAGCCCAATTCACGTTAGTCAGGTGGTCAGCCCACTAATAATCCCGTCAGCTCATAGATGCTCTTGGCCTATCAGCATGCACACCATATCCCAACCCTGGCAAGCACACCACCTCTGCAACATCTTGACGCTTGCCCGCCCTCTCTATATTAAATATCACGTTACTTTACGTTATAATTAAACCCAAAACGAGTTTTAATAAGCTCAGAAGTAATTCAGGGAAAAAGGTATTTCGGCAGTAGGCCTACTCACGTAATATGAGGCGAGGAATCTGTGCGACATCGTAGGTTATAAACAAAGCGACGAACAATAGAATAATTCATTAAAGCAACCAACAATCTTCGCCCTTTATTTTTCACGTCGCTATAACCACACATATTTACTTACTTCGGGATATAATAGTAAATATGGACGAGTTATGTACACAATTGGATAATTTTTTCTTTTGCCACAGCTGAACATGAACATTGGGCTGCCATATTGTGACTTGTGATCTACCAACTATATTTATATTTTATAAGAGTATAAATTAAGTTGTGAAAGCAAGTTTAAATACTTTTTAATACATAGGATTGACTATATGTACCTATGTACATTTAATTATTTATGCCACATTTATCTTTTCTTTTTAATTATTAATATCTAGTTTATACTTCCACCACAAGGGCAGGGAAATTTCAGCAAAATTTATGCGCGCGCATCTCATCCCTTCCAAAGGTTAGTTCGCCCCTCCCTTCCTTTTATCGTTCCCACGCATTTCTCCCTATATAAAGGGAAGGTCATCCACCTGAAGTCAGTTGATCGGCCCGACGGTCATTGAGGCTGGATTCCGTCCACTGGCCATAGGACGATCATAGGGGGAGCAGCAGAACAACTGGCTATCCGTTTTCTGCAGCTCGCACCCCTCCTTCGCGAGCCAGGCCATCCTAGGACTTATCTCGGCCTAGGGGATTTGTCCCCCCCCTTCCTTGACGATAGGGTGTACTTAGTATAATTCAGTGTATGTGGTGAAAGCTGACGCAGGCGATCAATTGAACTGTTTGACATTCAGGTCAATTAAAGTTTTCTTGTAAAAATACCGTCATTTTCAATGAATAGTCTAGCCCCATCCCTCACCCCTCTAGCTATTCATCTACGCCAGCAGGCCGCACAGCAGAGGAAACTCAAGGTCACCTCCGTGAAGCCTCCGCCGGGGTTATTCCCAGCCTTGATCCGGATACCCGGACCACCACCAACCCTGGAGGAGCTCGTCCGACGCCAAGAGAACTGCCCGGATCTGTGCTACGGCTTCCCTCTGCCGAGGGGACTCTGCGAACTCTTGCAGACCGCCCTTCCAAGCATCAGCACAACCACCATCAAGAGGAAGAAAGAGAAAGAGCTCAACCAGCATCAGCTACATCACCTCTTATGCCCCTATCACCTCATTCCACCTCCACTCTCACCCATACCCAGCCCTCCGAGGACCACTGTTCCTGAACAGACCACCAGCCCCCTCGAACCTCCTTCGAGAGACCAGGAACCCAGCCAGAGACGTATATGAAGTATCCTGCGTCTCTATTGGCACTTCCCGGCTCCCCTGTCACCCATCGCCGGCTCTCCAGGACATCCAGGGGTGAATCAGACCAGGACATTCAGGGATCTACAAACAGCCCTCTCCAATACAGTTCCAGCCCGGAGACAGACGCGTCCGCAACCCCTGCGCCGCCCCTCCAAGAAGACTGCCCAGCCATAATCCTGCCTCAAGACCAGTTTGACCTACTCCACCCCTGTCCCCCTCCGGAAACAGGATAGCTGGCTCTCACCCAAGAGGGCTCGGCGCAAGAGAGAGGAGACAATCTGCTGCTGACTGTTCGCAAGTTCGCGCTATGGGCAACACCCACTTACTCAGCTCATTTCCCTGAGTTACCTCACTGTTGAAGTTTGTGTACTGTGTCCACGCATCATGTGTATAATTCCTGTCCCTTCGGGCTCCAGAGTTATTGTGTCATTAACGAGTGCATGGTGCTATCCTACTGTGTTCATAAAAGTCAGTTGCCTTCTGTTGATGATGCACACAAGGAGTGGAGGCATGTCTGTATCTGTGCAGGCTATTGGTGGATTCCGTGATTAATTACATGAACCTGGACTTCATATCTTCCATAACTCTCTACGTAGACTTCACACCGTCATTGCCTTCCCTTGCCTGGCTGCTGTTAACGAAAACTGGTGAATAACTAGAGTTTAAATATGTAAATATTAGCTCATTCAATCACTCATTTGGCAATACAGCTATTAAAAAAAAATTCAAATTTTTCGTAAAATGAATTGCAATGGTTTCCATGGTAATTTGCGGTTTGTAAAAATTTTCGGGGTCAGTTTGTAATGTAGCAGGTTGTGGAAAATAAGGGGAAGAGAAACTAAAACAAAAGTTTGGTTGGTTAGGTCAAGTTAAGTTAGGTTAGGTTAGGTTAGCTACTTAATTAAAAAACAATTATTTCATAAATTAAATATTTTAACAAACATTTTCCATATAATTATTAGGGATGTGCGAAAGTGACTTTATCCACACGAAATGAAAGTGAAAGAAAATTTATCAAGTTTCGCGAAAGTGAAACGAAAATGAATTTTTCTATGAGATAAATATATTCTTAACGAAAGTTAAGCGAAATTTTTTAATTAACAAAGAAAAAAGTGCCCCAAAATTTGCTCTTCAGTAATAAATTCTATTACATAAATCATTTTGGTACCTTTTGATGTATATATAAATATTACTATTTAATATAATCAACATCCGCCCTGGACCACACAACACAGCCCCATGTCACTCGTAAATTTCAAGAATCAATCCAGATCTTTCAGCGCACAGACTATTTCCTTTACAGTCGTAATGTCGCAGTCTATGATAATATATTTATCACGTGCATGGTACTGATGAAAAAATACGTGAATACTGCGGAACGGCCGCCATCTTGCACCACTGTCACACATGGCTAGCTCAGGAAGCTGTAGACCAGGCAAGGGACATGGTCAAAACAAAACATAACAAATGGTTGCTGCCAAGTGGTCATTACATGCAGTGACTTGTTGACCTTTTTGTCTAATTGGCTGTATATTATGAGGATTTGGTAAATATGTATTAAACGGATTAGCGCCAAAAAAAATCGTACAAATATGAAATAACTTTCATTATATGCTATCTTACGTCCTCTTTTCAGAACCGCCTGCGGAGATAAAAAATTCCAATTACTTTAGGAGATATCGAATTTTTTAATCTTCATTTTTTGGGGATTTTTTTTAAAAAAAAATTTAAAAATCCGAAAATACCTTTATTCTGTGCTCTTAAACTTCCTCTTTTCATTAAACCCGGCTGATATAAGAAATTCCAAATACTTTTGGAGATATCAAATTTTTTAATTTTCATCCTGTGCACTCGTGCGGCGATAACGGTTGCTTGTTTACAAGTATCATTTTTTTTTTTGCGATGTTCCCGAACGGAGAAACCTAAGATGCACATAGAGTTCTGCCATTCCCGATTACACCCGAACAATTCACCTTCGGCCAACCTCGGGTTTATTTATTAATATTTCTCTGTTTATTTTATTGTAGCTATACTAACCTAACTAACCATCCAAATGGTTTTAAAGTGTTTTAATGTATCTAACCTATCCGACCACTTTTAATATTTCAATTCATTTTTCCTGCGCAAAAATAAATAAATCCCGAGGTTGGCCGAAGGTGAATATTCGGGTGTAATCGGGAATGGCAGAACTTTATGTGGATCTTAGGACTCTCACGTAAACGAATACATCATGTAAAAAGAAACTTACGTGAGTTTATTCTGTTCATCCTTTTTCCCGGTTTGTTAGGTCAGGTCAGCTACATTATAAATACTTTGAAACTAAACAACCAATAAAATTAATTTTATTATTTTTAATGTCTGTTCAGTTTCAAAGTATTTATAATGTAGCTGACCTGACCTAATCTACCTTTGTCCCATTTTGTTAGGTCAGGTCAGTTACATTATAAATACTTAAAACTATACAACATGTAAAATAAATTGATATTATTTTTAATTTCGGTTTATTTTGAAGTATTTATAATGTAACTAACCTTACATAATGGAAAATTTATGTTATTTAGACATTCACGCGCACACGGCAAAATATAAAATGGCGACGGTCAAATTATTACACACGTCTGGTATAGCAAAATAAGAACGGCCATATCTCCAAAAGTATTTGGAATTTTTTATCTCCGCAGGCGGTTCTGAAAAGAGGACGTAAGATAGCATATAATGAAAGTTATTTCATATTTGTAAGATTTTTTTTGGCGCTAATCCGTACAATACATATTTACCGAGGATTTTATATGCCAGTCAGAGTATGTAGAATTTAAATAAAGCAGACGACAATGTTTTTGTTTGGCTGTGCGCGAATAAAAGTAGGTACGTTCTTTGTTTATGTGTATACGGTAAATACTAAATAGTGTACTAACAGTTCTGGAATGTATGTTTTACGAATATAGTACCTACACTACTGTTTGAAAGCAAATGAATCAGGTAATTTTTTAAATATTGCATGATTTTGTTTTGATACCTAGGCCTACTGTAATCACGGTTGAATTTTGTTTACTTTATCTGCCATGTTTGTTCAAATTATGATTTTACCGTATTTTCATTAACGTGAGTTTTTTTCATCACCACGTAAATTAATCTTAATGGAAATATTTTTTTCTAATTAATGTCTTTATATGATTTTCATATGTTATTACATTATTAGTAATAACAAGCAAATCATATAAAGACATTACAGTAGAATCTCAGTGCTAAGTACTTACAGGTACCTCAAGTTTTTGTACTTAGTACTGAAACATGCATACATATCTTTACAAAGAGAAAAAAATATATTAAAAAAATAGCTATAGGAGAGCCGCAATGCCACATGTATTCGCAACTGCGACTTGCTTTTTTCCCCTTATCTAGTTATCTGAGTATATCCACTTTTTCCTTAAGCGTGAATTGCTTTCGTTTCTTTTTATCTCCAGGATCATTCATATTGTAGCACAAATACAATGCGGTGTCTAACGTAACATGAAAATAAACTCAACAATAACAATAAACAATCCCGGCACAGACATCAAACAGTATTTTTAGCGTAGCGTAACACTTTTGTCTAAATAATTAATACTTCTCTCAAACCTCCGTCTTTCGATGTATCGAATGGTGTTGTGTTGCTCACGTCTTATACTACGTACGGTATAATCTATGGTTGTGCGCGCAACTGTTTGTTAACTTTGTTTTGAGAATTTAGAGGTTAGAAAATACGTTGCGGTGGTATTTGTGTATCTTTGTTCTACTACATTATTCATTTAGCTGGAAATTTATTTACCAGTTTAAGTAAATTTTGGTGTAGTAATGCCACGCTACTAGTAGAACTTATACGTTATAGTGAAAATATGATACTTTAAACTGAAACCGTTTTGCATGGCGAAGATACGATTTTTGGCGGGGACTTAAAAAAAAATTGTTAAGTGAAATATACTTTATAATAAGGTACGTTATTGTACAGGTATTCTACTGTACATTTTTATTAAATTATGAGTTCTTTTTCAACTAGAACAAACGAACTTCGGTAAGCTATTGAACTTTCGTTTGGCTCGAAATATTTCGCTAAAAACGAACTTCGACAGATGAAATTCTTACCGAAATCGAAAATGAAAGTAGCAAAATTTCGATTTCGGTATCGGTATACCGAACATTCGCACAACCCTAATAATTATTGTAGCTGATTTGACTTAACCAAACTTTCACTTTAGTATTATTTGTCTAATTTTCCAGAAGTTGTTATATGACAGGAAAAAATAGAGAGATTCTAATCCTCATTCTTAATATTGGTATTCGTAAATTATTTTACATTCATATTCATGAACAGTCTGATATTCGTATTAAATTCTAACTAGAAAACTGATATTTGCATAGGCCTATTAAATAGTCACGTACTACTTGTAATTTTTGTGACAAATGTAGTTTGAAATATCAGGTAAAGAGCATTGGGGCTAATTTCTACTCTAGCTTCTGTAGAACTTGCTCTTAAAGTGGTGTAAGTGTAAGCATAAGCTACGGCAAAGCCCTCTAGTTGCGTTTGGTCTCGTGACGAGGGTAAAAGCCTCAAGGTTGTAATTTTTGCATAACTGCCTCAAGGCATTTGTTTTCCCTATGTCACTGTAAGATGTGCCACGAGATGCATAATGCCCAAGAGGCTTATTGCGTGATGGTAATTTTAGCTGCCATAAATGTTTGTACTTGATAACTTTAATGTTTGAGACTACACCTATTATGACTTTGCCTTCATTGGCAGTTATTGTTCAAGGGCATAAATCAATGTGCATGTTCTGTTCAATTTTGCAATGGGTGGAAACATTAACTACAAGAGTTCGAAAACAAGTTGTTGATTTTTGACAGTTACTATCCTTTTCAAGATCAAGATTCATGAGTATTTTGTTTGTAGCTACACTCTGTTCAAAGTTTTCAAGTACTTATGGTCATCACAGCAACATCATAGAACAGAACATATACACGAGTACAGCTTTTGATGAAAACTTTGAAATGATACATTATTGTGATTAATCTAAGGATCAGGCCTATAGATATTTGATTTTGCTTGAAATTGTAAGTTGTTTGAATCCCCTACACTTATGTAAGGTTAATGAAAATCAGATAAGAGTTTCTAATAGCAAATGAATTTATAATATAATAAAAATACATTTGGTTTTAAGATATTAAGACACTGATACTATGATACTGTATTTTACTTATATAGCCTACCCTCTTTTATCGCATAATCTTAGCATGTGAATAATCGTCGCACCTATATTTTAGGGCGTCCAAATTTGGATAAAAAACCTCTCGCGTAAATGTCACATGATGTATTTGGTCTCACTATTAGATTCCGAGCGCTTTGTGTGGGTATTTTTTTCCGTATTTTAAACTAGAAACCTAATATTTATTCGGACATTACCACTTACTTATTTAATTAACGGAAATACGAAGTTGTCTGATGTGTACATTTTCTTTTAAAGACGTTTTTAAACGTTATAACCATTATCTGTTTGTCTGCGTCGCCGCGGTGTACCGCTTGTAAAAACGTAGCCAGCGCTAGTTGGCATCATTCATGTTTGGTTATGTTGCTTCCCGTATAGAGCATGCACACGTAGTCGAACATCATCTTGCCAATTGCATGCAACGCGCTCTCTCTGTCAAGTGCCGAGTTAACTACATTTGATGGCCCGCATTCTTTCGTGGTAAGTGTGTATGTACTACGACAATAGTTACGCGTTCGTTCAGGCTCACATTCGGATCACAGATTTTGTTTTTCTATTTAAAAAGTTGAAGAAAGGTTTTTGTTGCATGACTTATCAATTTAAATTGTTTGGCATGCTCTTTTATACTTCACTTTTTAAATAAACGTACTATCCATGAATGGGTTTTGTTTTTATGAATAACTTTATCTAACAAAATTTTTTTTTCTCTCACATAAATGTCGCACCCCTACTTTTCAAACTTGATTTTAGAATAAAATGTGCGACGATTATGCGATGAAACATGGTATTGACAATTTTCCAGTGTTTTCCAGGTTTCCCTGAGTGTTTTGTGTTGCTCTTAACTAGAATCATGCTCAAATTTCTTAAAGCCCAAGTGATTTCACCTAAAAGAACATGGCAGGTGTAAATGGTTTTGGGATGAAAATGCTGAATGTGGCCGACAGGAAAGGTGGGCAGTGTGGCTACCTGTAGCGAGGATGACTGATGGCGTACACGTAGGGGTCGACGCAGGCGACCAGCTTGCAGGCGCAGGCAGGAATCATGGTCACTCCCGGAGTGAGCAGCGCCCTGCAACAGTCACACCGCACTCTGAGGCCGCTGGTCAGAAGTCAGCTTGGGTGTGCAGAGGCCAGAAGCGCGCTCACTTGTTGCCGAACGATCCGATCAGAGCCAGGACGGCATATGGCGTCCACGAGGCCACGTACAGGAAGCATATGCCTATGGCAGCCTTGGCGATGCGGATCTCCGCGGACGTCTGGTTCTGGGCCTGGTTACTCCGCAGCGTGTCCACGTTCATCTTCTTGGCCTGGACAGAACTGACACTTCACACACACTCTATCATAGACACTTTCTGAAAGAAACATGTTTACATATGCAAAGATTCTCAATTAATTTAATATAAAATAAAATATATAACATTTTTGACCAAAAAAAAACATTGTTATTGTAAGGTTATGTGAAATCAATCAGGATATCACTCAAACTTATCTTTTTCGAAGGCAATGAAACCAGATTTGAATATTTTGTGGCTCAATTTGCAACAACCCATAATTTCAAAATTTGACTGAGATACAGTTGCAAGAGGTGGCTATGATAGCCAACAGAAAACCGAGGTTTCAAAACTGTCAGGTTTTAAAGCAAATTAAAAACTTTTGATATGAGGATAAAACTAGGGATGGTCGGGTACCCGAAATTTCGGGCAGTGTTTCGGGTATCAAGTATACCCGAAATTCCGGGCGGGTATTTCAGTGCCCGAAAATATCGGGCACCTTGGAAAACGGCAATACCGCACGGCGCAAGTAAACAAAGCTTCTTTTTTTTTGGAACGCGCGGCAGCTGCAGGAACATGCCACGCCGCCGCCGTCCCGGCACCAGCCGGTGAAGTGAGTGTGTGAGAGATAAGATAAAGAAGGTGCCCGGTCAGCAAGTGTGTTTGTGGGAGGGGGAGACAGATATAAGAGAGCGAGCCCTGCAGCAAGCGGAAGTGGTCAAGGTCAACATTTACCGTTACTCTCGCTGGCTGACTAACGATGCAGCTGGTCGCCCGCCTCTCTCTCTCACACACACACACGCGCGCGCGCGTACGCACGGCGGATGCTCACTGCTCAATAGTCACAAAGTAGTGTTCAAGGCCGGTGGATCTGCTTGCTGTGTGCGAGAAGGATTATAAGCTGACTTTAATTACACACATTGTAGTTGCGTGGCATTTACAGAAAGTGGTTGTGAATTGTTTCTATTTAATTCATGTCATTATTTTACCAAAATGGATACCAGTGGAAGTGTAGGTCAAACAATCAACAGTGACAATGAACCTTCAAGCAGCTACCCAAACACAATTTAGTTAATAAGCACTTTATTTCCAAGATTAATATGCACTCTATTTTTTAGTTTAATGTTTAACTTTCATATCAGTGCGGTATAGTAAATAAATAAAAACAGTTCAGGTTTGTCAATGCAAACTTAAGTACGACTATTTTATGTTCAAAATTTATTTCATTAACTGATTTTGATGCCCGACCGAGATTGCCCGAGCCCGAAAATTTTGGACAATTACCCGCCCGAGCCCGCCCGAAGTCAAATTTCTCTGCCCGACCATGCCTAGATAAAACTAACTGAAAGTACATTTTATTTTAAATACATGTTTTACAACCTTAGATTTTATCTTAATAAAACTAAAGAATTACAACAAAATTAATTGCAAATCATAGTCATAAAAGAACAGTCCTGACAAAAAGATAATTACTACTAATACAGTACATCCATAGCATTATTAAGTTGGAGTAGGTATTTTTTTGTGATGGGATTTTCGATACTTCGATACCTCGATACCTTCAATACTTGATGGTATCGCAAAGTATCGAGTATCGAAACTGTAAGTTCGATACATTTTTTCGATACCGAAATGCTTGTTCATTTGAATTGAATTAAGTTTTGAGTCGCCATCGTACAAAATACAACTACAGTAGGACCTCGATGATACGTTCCCGTTTCATACGTTTTCCCGTGACATACGCAGATTAATTTTAGTCCCGCCGAAAGTACTATATTTACAATGGTTTACTTTCCCGGAACATACACTTATAAAATCATTAATTTCCCGTTTCATACGTTTTTATGATGCAGAAAAGCCCTAAAATTCAAAAAATTTGTTGTTAGATATATTCCTCCTGATAAATTACGTTTTAATTAATGCTTTTATTTTGAAAAACGTTCATTGTTTACCTTTGAAAACGCAAGAAAATAACTTTATCACACCATAGATATGGATAGTATCAGGAAGACTGTGCACTTTGCTAGTAGCATCTATGGCCAGCACCAAGTGAGACTAGTGGCTCAAACTAGCAATGATTAGTGGTGGGCTTACCTGTTACTTTTGAGTATCAGTGAAATCAGTTCCAGTGAAATTTAGGTTCCTGTGAAATTAAACGGTGAACGGTGAAATCTCTCTCTCTCTCTCTAGTAATGCTCGTAATCGTAAACTGCTTCCTTCGCACCGAAAAATGGTGAAATAAAGGGGATAAGTGAAATCACTGCCTCTCGGTGAATGATGAAATTAAATACATGCAATGTTTTTCACAGAAACCTTTAATTTTGTTTTGAGTTTATTTCGAGTTAAAATTGAAAAATACTGCATAATTATTATTTTAAAAATATTTTTAATAATATTGATTCCATATTTATATCCCTGTCCTTTCAGTTCAATAATATAACGAACACATATTAATTTTAAAACATTTATGAGGATTCATTATCTTCCGTGATATTCTGCTAGGCTTTCATCCGGCGAACGGTTTTTTTTATTACTGTAATTATTACAAGTATGCAATTCGTATACTCCACATACCGTTTTACTTCAAAATATATACATAAAAAAATTATTGAACTAAGACTGAAAACGTCAGAAACTCAATTCAACGATTATGTGGACACTAAAAGCTAGTGGTCGTATTACTGTAGGTAATCAATTTCACCGAATTTCACTGATACTTGTAGAAACTGGTCGCAGGTATACCCGTGAAATTTTGATATCGGTGAAAAAGTAACAGGTATGGATTTCACTGCCCACCACTAGCAATGATTATGAAAATGGAGTATGCGCTTTACCAATGCACCGATATCATATTTTGTGCATTCATTAATCTTTGAACTGAATATACCCGTTTGTTATTGTTTTCTTGCGATCGGATTGTTTTGTATTTTACGTTTCTCAAGTTAAAATTTTATTGAAAATTGTTCTGTTGCATAAAGTTGTTTGTAAAATGAAACAAACAAGCAAAAATTTCTGATTTTCTTTTTACAATAGCCTGATTTTTTTATTTCTATTTTAGGCTTGGTGACTTTTCCCCCCCTCCAAGAAAGGACTTCAAACATTTTGTAAGGCCACTGTTTCTCATGTCAGCTTTACTTGATTATGGACTGTATTTTACATTTCTGGTGGTTTTATTATATGTATATATAATGATGAATTCATATCTTTCATTAATATAATGAAATTATTTACACATTAGACATTATGTATTTAAGTTTAATCTGACATTGTGCTGGTATGATAGATTGAATTTATATAGTTTAAAACTAATTTATGTTATTTGTAATAATATTGTTACTTAATGGGAAAATATTTTTCCCTGGAGTATCGAAAGTATCGAAGTATCGAAAGTATCGAACTGAAAAAAACAATACAAAATCAAGTATCAAAGTATGGTATCGTCCCACCTCTAACCTATATACATATTAACTTCTTTAATTTAGCATTTTCAAGCGATTTACTAAAAAATTTTACTTAAATTTTTTTTTTTTTTTAATTTTTCCCCACATAATGGTTTCACCTCACTTCCCCCCCCCCCCCCCGCCCCCACCCATAAAATTTGGTAAATTTGCTGCGACAATTATGCGAGTAAATACGGTAATTGGAAATGTGTCTGGTATTTGGCATTTCCGATTCAGAAATTTTGATGGCATCAGCTCAACATACAAGAAAAAGAAGTCGCTCTGATTTGTACTGTTCCTGCGAGTAATGTACCGATCATCGTTGGCGAGGATCCATGTGATAGCTCTTAGTATGATAGCCATCATCCGTGAAACTGATAATCCCCACCAATGTAAAAGTAATTTATATAACCCTTAAAGCAACCCTTACAAAGATCTTTTATAAAAAAATATTAATGAATTTTGAAAGTTGCATTAAATTTAAATGAAAAAGACTCAGTCAGTAACGAGAAATGAAAATATTTAAATTAAAACCTGGGTATGTTCGGAAGATTAAATTGTTTTATAAACATTTTAGATTATAATATTGTTTTATGTAGCTTATATTTTTTGTGCATTAAACTTATCAGTCAAATTTTGTGTTAGTTATTATTGTATGGATTTGAATGAAGTATTCATTAAGATTTTAATTTACGTGCTCTCTGGTTATTATATTTGAAAGTTAAGAGCCTGAATTTAAACATGTCTATTCTAAAGTCACTCATTGGTCAACCTTGTTTGTTGGATAAATTTTCATTGGTTTCCGAAACATTAGTCAGGGCTAACGGCATGCTTCAAAGAATGTGTTGTTTACAAAGGTGTTATAATTTTATTCAAGAATTTTTGAAACACATCAACGTGTTTTATCGCATAATGGTTGCATGCGCGAGATAGTCGCAACCATATTTTAGGCTGTCAAAATTGGGATAAAAAAAAAACTTCTCGTGTAAACGTCGCATGATGTTTTTGGTCCCGCTAGTAGATGCCGAGCGCTTTGTGTAGGTATCTTTTCCGTGTAAAACGATGTATTTTAAAGTAGAAATCTAATATTTATTTGGTCATTACCACTTACTTAATAAATTAACGGAAAAATACGAAGTTGTTCGACGTGTAAATTTTCTTATAAAGACGTTTTTAAATGTTATTTCCTTTATCTGATCGTCTGTGTCGCCGTGGTGTAGGTATAATCGAAAATTTGTTTCGGTCAATACCACTTATTTATTTAATTAACGGAAATACAAAGTTGTCTGAAGTGTAAATTTTCTTTTAAAGATGTATTTAAACTGTATTTCCTTTATCTGATTGTCTGCGTTACCGCGGCGTACCACTTACAAAAATGTAGCCAGCGCATCATTCATGTTTGGTTATGTTGCTTCCCGTATAGAGCGCGCGCACGTAGTCGAATATCGATATCTCGCCGATTGGATGCAACGCGCGCTCTCTGTCAGGTGCCGAGTTAACTACATTTGATAGCCCGCATTCTTTCGTGGCAAGTGTGTACTACGGCACGTTAGTTCACGTCAGATTCAAGTGGCTTGCGTTCGCGTTAGAGTTTTGGTTTTTCTATTTAAAGTTGAAGAAAGGTTTTTGTTTAAGGAATTATTAATATAGAGTGTTTGGCATGCTCTTGTATACTCCACCTTTTTTTAAATCAACGTACTTTCCATGAACGGGTTTTGTTTTTATGAATAACTTTACCTAACAAAAATATTTTTTTTCCGCATAATCGTCGCACCCCTACTTTTCAAACTTGATTTTAAAATAAAATGTGCGACGATTATACGAACAAACACGGTAATGCCACTACCAACTGGGTGCCTAAATGGTGTACATTAAGAAAAACCTACAGTAGCATGCTCCGCGGGGTGTGCTCTAGCCTCACCTGCTCCCGCAGCGCCTTCTCGTGGTTGACCACATGGCTGACGATCTGCGAGTAGCAGTACATGATGAAGCTCAGCGGGAAGCAGTAGGAGAAGAAGAACATGGAGGCGACGAAGCTGCGGTTCTCGCTCGTGTCCCTCAGGTAGTCGAAGGTGCAGCTGGTCAGGAAGCCCTCTACCACACACGAGCATGCATCACACGACGCACAGCACGGTGCCGTGCACCAAGATGACATCACTACAGTCTTGGCTTCCAGGCTGCTCTTTGCAAGTGGTCATCATCAGAGTGACAATAATTAAGCACCGAGAGCGAAGATCTGGAGGTGGTTCTTAAACAGCCAGATTGTTACTTTTTGTCACCCAATGAGATAAGGCCTCATTTTATTGGGTCATGTGGTAGCCAATGGCTGTCAAGTAGGTTTGCCATTGATTTCCACCCCAGCCCTCTTATTCACTCTCATGGGCACAACTGGAGTGCTACCCTGATGGGAACAAAGACCAGTTCACCTCCGAAGCAGGCGAGTGATGTGACAACTGCAACAAACTCCTGTCACAGCACATGTAGGTGAGGGAACTCACCCGGCACAAAGCGGCCCCAGAACTCTGTGAGAGGCATCACGGCCCACGGGATGGTGTACGCCCATATCAGGAGCAGCATGAGCAAGGCTTTCCCTCGAGTGATCTTGCCTCCGAAGGGCTTGGCAATCACCCTGTGATTACACACAACACCAGCGTCTGAGTTTTATCACAAACAAGAGCACACAGGAATCACGTCCACATACTTAACTTTATCTACTATCAGAAAGATACCTTTCCAGCATACCCACATACTCAGAAAAATGTGCAAAAAAAAGAACCACACAATTTTATTGTACAGATTGGTTTTAAGATTAATTAATGATCGTTCTACAGTTAATATGAAAATTTAGGCAAATAATGTGAATATGAACATACACCACCAAGTTTAATTTAGTGTGATATTATTCTATTCGTATTCTATATCTATTCTATTTAAATGGTGATATACGTAGTTAAATATTTTAAAATATGCCTATGGCAGCAAAAATAACTAGAGGCAATCTAGTAATGTGATATGAAGGTTCCTCCAAGTGTGTGCTTTCATACCACATTCTTTGAATAATTGTTGCAACAAAGAAGTTTGATTAAAAATATTTTTACGGACATATGACATTACTGGTTTCAATGTATGTCATAAGGGAAACAACAAGCATGGACAAGAAAGATGAATAAACAAACACACAGGAAAAACAAGCCAATATCAGCAGATGTCAAATGTTAAAAGAAGCGCAGAGAATTCTGTGGAAGATATTAATTCAGAAAAAATATAATGGCACAGATGAACACAGTGAGCTGACGACGAGACAGTTGTAAAAAAATAGAAAAACAAACAAACAACAACCTTGGACAACATAGAAACAAACAGACAACACAACTATACATAAATAGGTAATTTGAATTACACAGCAATGAAAACGTGGACCCAGTGATGAAACTTAACATATAATCTTGAAAACATGATGACAACGGCACAGACGAACAGGTTTTCAGTCAACTGTTCGTGTACCGTAGGATTTTTTGTGACCAATATCTTTCACGGAATTCTGAGCTGCCTATTCGTTTAAAATTTGGCATCGGTTGATCGTGGCTGGTTTTTCTGTGTTTGTGTATTCATCTTCCTTGACCTTTCTTGTGGTTTCTGTATGACACAGTGAAAACCAGAAATGATGCATGGCTTAAAATTGTTACCAATGTACTAGGCAGTTGTGCAACAGAGGCGAGAGCGAGAGACGCCCACCTGTATCGGTCGTAGGCGATGAAGGCATTGGTGGCCCCTGCGCCGATGCCCGACAGAGTGCCCAGGACCGCAAAGATTTGGCAGCCGAGGAAGCCCGACGCAAAGCCCCTGTTGAAGGAGTTGTAGATGAAGATGGGCGTCTTGAGCAGCATCAGGAAGTCGCAGAGCGCCAGGTTCACCACGAACATGTTGGAGGGCGTCTGCAGCGACTTGGCCCTGCCACAATGCCACAAGCATCGCACCACATCAGCACGCACCGTGGTCGCTTCCTAGCGGTGTGCGAGGATTTTAAAAATATTTCATATCCATCAATAATTTCAGATTTTATTTGACATTTGACTCATTTCAAATCAAATAATTATTTTGATTATTTGTTACCAATAGCTACAATAAGTGGAACTTACCCACATTTTCAAAATATTAAAATGAAAAGAGTGTAACATTAATGATATCAAGAAGGTTCATTGTGGAGTTAGGATTTGCTTTCTGCAAATAGAACATACATTATTTTTATGTAGTATATAATCAGTTGATCAATAAAATTTTTTCAAACTTATAACTTTATTTGTTTAAGAAAATGTGTTGCAACATTTCTTATTTTCTTGCATTTTACACCACACTATTATAATTCCATTCATGTTTACCTCTTTGTATTTTGCATTTATTTTTCTTGGCCTCCTGTGAAAATCTAAAAAGGTATTACTCTAGGCTTAAATTTTATTAAAAAAATAATTTGATATTCAATGTACATTAAAAAAAAAACAGGATTCGCAGAAGCCTACTGGGTAGGTACCCCGATGGCTGGGACCTTGCGAGCTACACTGAGAATCTCCCCACATCATTGTGACGAGGTACCGCCACAATTAGCCACTCTTCCCATGCATGACACGCATGGTTTGAGGTTGAACAAGCAGTTTTGGGAGCCATGCTAAGTCTTGTGTGCGCAAACACTTTGTATCCTCCTGCCACACTGCAAAGTTAACACAGTCGTCTCCTTAAAGACTTGCAATCATGGTGCTCTGCGTGAAACTGAAACTATTACAAATATACATGTAAGCTGGTTTCTATAAAGACAATTCCATCTTGTATGTACAAAAAAAGAGTGATTTTATGGCTTCAAATTTATAAACATATATATTTGTGAAGATGAATTCTAACCGCTGAATTTTTGAGGGAGCTGACCCCTAGGTAATGCAGTTGTGTTGGGTACTATGATGCACCTTTAAGTTTTTCTACAGTGGTTGACCCTGCTTTAACAGTTTTTCAGGAGAAAAGGAAACACAACAACTGGTCTGAATCAAGTGAAAATTATTGACCTGGCCAGAAAACAAACTCCGCAATATTTGAACCAATACCTGGGAATCCTTACAATTAGATATAGTCCCACTGTTCTGCACCCTGTTTGGGTCGCCGAACTTCCATATTCAACTTAATTTGCCTTCAAATGCCCATAATAAAAGTTTTAGAAGGTAAAAATATAAAATCAATGGCTTAATACAAATTTTCCTACAGCTTAATTTTAGTTTTAATACTACCATATACATAGATGACCTAAGTTTTTAACCCACGAACTGATGTAAGATTACCCAAACAAAACATCTACTGGATAAAAAAAAAAAAGTCACAGTACTTATTAATTCCAGTCCGGATAAACCGGTGTCCGGCGAGAGGAGTCCAGATTAGCGAAACTATACTGTAGTTAGAATAATATTTAATACTACATCCTAATAAAAAATCAAAACTTTTAAATACTTTTCTTACCAGCTCCAACTGAACTGGATTTATAAACCAACCAAAATTAGGAGCCACAGTAGGTGAGTGGTCGGATAATTTGCCTACTACCATGGCAATCTGGGTTCGATTCCCATCGCGGCTGAACCCGGATTTAGATATTCACAAATAGGGAACATGGTGTGGATGTTCCAATGAGTCAGTCAGTGGATTTTCTTGGGGTGCTGCCATTTTCCTCCACTAATTCCTTCCTTCACTGTTTCATTCCCATTTTCTCTAACAATCTCTAGTGTGGAGTCAGCTAGTGTAAATATTGAAATTATTTAATGTATTTAATAATTTCGGTTTCTCTAGCCTACCTCTCTCAGTTTTAAGAATTGTATCTAGAAGTTTGTGTCTGAAAGTCAAGGTAAAGTGTGTCAAAAGTATGTTAAATACTAATATCGTGACTAGACCTTGTAATAAAGTGTAAACAAATTCAAATGTAAGGTTTATATTTGTGTGTAATGTTTGTGACGACGGTGACAATACACTTTGACATGCACAAATCACACTTTATAGAAATAAACTGAACTTAAAAAAATTTATTTATACTACAGATGGAATTTGTTATTACTCTCAACTTCAAAGCATCTAACAATTCTTTCACTTGAGTGAATTATCTTTACTATTAAATGTTAATTATTTGGATGTCATTTATTTTAACTAACTTCAGTCCAGTAGAGCTTGGACTACTGGGTACGTAACTTGCAGTACCAATCAACCAAAATAGCAATACGTTATTCCAATATCAAATTCCATCTATACTAGTTACTACTATCTAGATCGGGATCGCGATTTCGGAATTTGATTTGTAAATCTAAAGATCAACAAGTTAATCAGTTTACTTTACAAAGAATATTCAATATAATATAACAGATTCTAGTTCTGTGAAAAATGTTCGTATTGTTTAAATTGTAATTCGTTAGGGCACTTCTATATTCAGCGAGTCTTCGGGTGATGGGGTAAGGGACCAAACCTTGCTGCAGGATACCCACGAGACGTGTAGGTTCTCGGAGACTCCTTGGTTCGACTCATCCAGGACTGCGATATTGGTGTTGCTCCTCCGTCCTCTAGCGTGTGGCAGGAATACGCGCTGTCACGACTCCATCTTTCAAACTATGGGCTGCGACTGGGCTGGACTGCGCGACGTTCATCCTTCCCGGGCTCGAACTGCGACTTTTCAATCTTCGACAGGATTCTTCTTTCTTCGGAATTGTAAACGGCATTTAATCTTCGTAGTTTCAAAGCAAATTCAAGTCCTTTGGCGATCTCTTGAACATGGATTTTTGTCGACTTCTCTTTTTAAGTAATTATTTAAAATCTTGATGTTTGAGTATTATATTCGTCAATTAAAATTATTTTCTTCTTCAAACACTCAGTTAACATTGGCATTAATAACCATTTCCAATCTTCTATAAATATTCAATTATAAATCAATGTCAAAATCGTGGCGTTCTAGCTGTTGTCTTAATCAAGTCTCAATTTGTTCTAAAAGAATATTTTCCCCGTCACTAGTAAACGATTTTCTTTAGTTTGTTGTTAAAACAAAAAATAGTAAAATTACTAACCATTACTGACGTGTTCATCTTTAAATTAATAGTGGTTTCAAAAAATACTGCTATGCTAGCCTTGACAATATTTAAAATAAAAATTAACATAGAGTAATAAATACAAAAAACGATAACCAAAGAAATTTACAGTCTGAATTAATCATAGAGTACAAATATAAACATACGGAATAAAATTTAATTAAACAAAATAAATATTAAAGGAAATTATATATTTACTTTCCATAAAGTGTAAATATTGCCTTTATACTAGGTTGAAATAGTGATAAGCCCATTTATTCATTCTTCATTGATTCATTGAGTGATTCATCCATTCATTCATTCAGACCATGTGTAAATAAAATAAAGCATGGCTATGGCCAGGGGTAATTACTTTGACGTTGACCGCGGCTGCCCCCTCCTTAAGCCAGATGTGCCCCACGTCTCGCCCGGCACCCCTCCTCCCTCTTACACCTGTTTCAAACCGCCCGCCAACGAGTGTGTGTGCACGTGTGTGCATGTTTGTCTGCCTTGCAAGAGGCGATTGGTGTCTGTGCCATTTACCCCTAAAATAATACTTTAATTGAAATAGTTTGTAATGTCACTTATATTTTATCCCCTGAGTGTTTTGTTTTCTTTCAGCTTAACTAAGAATTGAGCAGCTCAATGCGCAAACACTCTCAGAACGCACCCAGACGTGGGCAGTTTATGTTTTAAACTTAATTAACAATTGCCAATACAAGTAAATGTTATTATTCTGTAATAAGTAATTGTAATTTATTATTCAGTGCTCGAGAGGTTCTGTTGTTATATGTTTCTTCAAGTAAATATGAACTGCCTAACGGTAATTAAACTGCTTCCTGCTGCCATCTCACCTACATGACCGCCAGTCTATGTCGATCGCCACCCGGAGCAGGACGCAGCGACCTCGTGTGATTCCTTCCCGTCCTTCGGCGTGTGGGGACGCCTAGAAACCACTCTGGTTTCTTCTCGTGAGTTAAGGAGCGTGCCCATCACTGAGAGCAGGCGGTCAGGCCAGATTTGAGAAGTTAGGGGGTTGCAAGCCTCGTCGCACTTCGGCTACATCACGGCCCTGAGAGGTGATAGCCGGGTTCACGTGCTCTTAAACCATGTGGTGGCGCCCATATTTAGTCGACGCCCACACACCGCGTGACTCTTTCAACCCCAGTGCGATAGCAACTAGTTAATTTTATACAAGCCCAATTAAACTTTACAAGTTTCTATTTAGCATGTCAGTGATACTATGACTGTAGCCAAACTCTTCTTAGCAATAACAGACAAAATATTCTACTGAAAACTCTCATGTGTGCAAGTATGGTGGGTGATGTTTGATGTTCAGAAGGTGTAACCACCTCCCCTAGCCAGGGTGAGTGATGACAACTCTGGCTCTCCACTGCGAGCTGCGTCTAACATGAGGCACAAACATGAATGCAAGATGAATAAAAATGTTAGATCCGCATAAATTTGCTGTCTTGCTCTCGCACCAAAAAGAGTGCTGGTAAATTCAGAATAAAGAAAATTAATCCTGAAAATACTTAAAACAGAAAATTTGAGGAGTGCAGTTAGTGATCGCTACAAATAATAAATGTGTTCATTAAATTTACTCAAAAAAAAAAAAAAAAATTATGCAGATCATACACAGCAGTATACATTGGTGAGAGTTCTATTTAAAAAAAAAAAATGTGAAATTTTAATTATTGTTAAATATATCATTAATAAAAAATTGCAATAAAATAATCTTACAAATATCATAAATACTTTAGGTTACTTAAAAGCACAGACTCGTAAAAAAAGGTAAATAAATAATGTTACGAACGTGAGCAAGGCCACGTCACGCGCAGGTGCAGAGCACAGCTGGCCGACATCACATGCCGTTGCAACATGAGATGTGCCGTGCGCACCTGGGTCGCCACTTCCCCTCCCTCCAGCCCTCCGCTCCCTGCGCGGCGCTGATAGCTAAGACACCTGACACCTCACAGCTGGGGAGTCTCGCGCGCCACCTGGCAGCCGCCGACACGTGTTTCCAGAGATTTCTGCCGTCGTATCGGCGCGGAATGACGCGACTGGCCCCAGCCGCACTCGTGAGTTCTAGAAATGGCGTCTGTGATATATAAGACGAAGGAGAGTTCAGAGGAGTTCAGAGTCAGTGAGAGTTCAGGCGGGAGCCTTCCCGCGGCAGAGTTTCCGGCGGCGATAGTGCCGCGAGTGCGGCAGAGTGGCGAAGTCCTTGGACGAAGGTTCCAGGGCACGGAGTGAGTGAGTTCAGTGGAGTTGAGAGTTTTCCCGCAGCGGAGTTACCGGGCGATAGAGCGGCGAAGTCCCTGGACAAAGGTTCCAGGGCGTGTTTGCCACCGGGTAAAAATCAGTCTAATACTCAATATTTGCTTTGGAGTGCCAGTTCCTTGAGGAAATGTTACCTTCTCTGGAATGTAAAATTTATGCTGATAAAAATAACCAAGACGTTTCTTGCGCAGGGGCGTATTTGTACAGGACAGAGCCAGACATGCTTGAGTTTCTGTAAGTCGTCGTGATTACTCCCTTCGTGTGTGCTAAAGCCCTTAGTACATGCGAACTAGGACAGGGCCATGCCGGTCGAAATTTCGTGCCCTCTGGATAGAGCATGTAAGTGGAAAACAGCAGGTCAGGCGATGCACTCTCGTAGCCCGAAACCACGATGACACAGTTTATTAGCCAAGACCAAGGAGCATGTAAGAAGATCTGGAGTGGACATGTGTAGGGCGAGAGCGAAGCAAGCCGGTTGCGAAGAAGGGTTGAAAAGAAAGAGGAAGAGAGCGTATTTCTACCTCAAACACAGCCCCAGCCCACTTGTCCTTGAGGTTTGAGTGGCGCTGGTGTGCGGCTAGAGCGGTGATTTCCTGTAGCGCATATGGCTGTACAAATCGATGGAATTCCAAGCCGGATGGCGTTGCTTTTCACGGGTAATAACGATTTTTTTCCCCATTTGTTAACTAAATTAATTCCCAAAACTTTTGAAGCATCAGAAAAAAGTGGCAAATGTTTTAAACAGAAGTAACTAATCTTCGAACTTTTCGACAAACCTAAGAAAACTAATTAACAAAGAGAAGTTGTTTCAGCTGTAAGTACAATTCTTTACTTTTTTCATAGATTTCCAAAAAGTGACGATCAACGACAGCTCTGGGAAAAAGCGACAAAGCGGAAAAATTGGACTACGTCTCCGAACCATGCATTGTGTACAGTGCATTTTGAAAACAAATGGGTCTTAAGAAGCGAAAATCGAACTCGATTAAAGGATGGTATGGTGTTCGGTATATTAAGGTTTCCCTCAAAGGAACGGTTTCACAATGCTTTTAAGATATTAGTTACATCCCAACATAAGTTTAAATTAAAACATTTCTCTTAAAAGTGTGCTTCGTAGCATTAAAATACGCGCCTTAATTATTTTGCAAATGTATCATTCATTGCATTGGTGACAATGTCAGGGGTTTTCGTATTTCTTTCTTTTTTTTTTTTTAGAAATATAGTACAGTATTAGCAACTACGTTAAGAAGTGTTATTTTATTCACACAGAGAAAAGAAATACAAAATGCTAAAATTTGGCGTCTGTATTTTTATATCCTATATAGGCTTGATATTATATGTGTGTTGTAACATGTATAAAAATGTTAAATATATTCAACAATATTTGGTAATTATATATATTTAAAAACTTTTATGTACGCTACTTGAAACTACGAGAAAGGTTTTCATTCTATAAAGGCCTATTCTATGATTTTTTTAAAATTATTCTTATGCAAACAATTAATAAAATTGAAAGTTTCTTACATTGTCAGTATATGCATAGCATTACAGTTATTGCAAACAATTATCTACCAGTGTTTAGCTAAGGTTTGCATGTTACGTTGGTTGAGTAAGTAGACTGGAACATGAACATGTTATTGAAAAGACTTCTAACTTCTACTAATACACGTATATTACAAGAGATTTGTAATAGATTAAATGAGGTAAGTTAAGAATTCGTTTATATAAACGTTGTGTATGAAATTATAAATTTTGAGATGTATAATAACAAAAAGAAGTGCGTTCCGAAGACATGTCGGTAGTGTTATCCACTGAAACATTATTCCCACTTCAACTCTCTGTAAAAATAAAAGTATGGGGTTGAATGCATCAAGAGGGTTATATAAATAAAATTTGAGGCTTCTTCCTTATTTCATACGCTGGTGTCCCCCACTTATAATTGCAAACAAAAATTTTTCCTCGATGTTGTAATTTACTCTGCGTATTCACAAAACTTTTTGGCAGTAAATAGGTATTTAATTTTTAAAAATTAAAGTATTCATGTTTCGAAAAAAATATTAATGCGGTGCGGGGAAAAATGTTTACAGATTCTCCAGTAAAATTTTCAGTTTGATTGTTTTGATAGTTTCGGAGCTGTTGCGAGTTTAGTTTGGAGGATTTTTCGGCCGTGCGAGGCAAGTTTGGCTCGTGTTCGTTTTCTTCCAGCGTAGGAAGCAGGGAACAAAAGCCGATACCCGGCTTCACCTCGCATCCTCTGCTGGCCTTCCCTTGTCCTCTCCAGATGTATTACTGTATATTAGCTCCATGGCCAAGACCGGCAATTCGGAGAGACACTACTGTCACCGTCTCATAACCCCGCGTAGTCTAGTTAAATTGCGTGGAGCGCACATGCTTAAGGCACTCTCGCGGCAACGACCCGTCCTGTCCAGAGTCCCGCCATGACTCACTGATCTTCCTCTGTGCGGTACACACACACTTTTTTCTTGCTACCAAGCACGTGTGACATTGCATGTCTGAAGAGCACACGTCAGAAAATAGTTCCAGCACACATCTTTGGAAAAGGCTATCTAAAATTATAAAACCATACAAAAATTAAGAATAACTATTAACTAAAACTATATGTTCTTCACATTTATAGAATCTTATAGGTGTTACCAACTCTCACCATTTACAAAAAATTAAGTTAAAAAAATTAGATACATATAATCCAAAGTACAACATGACCATGAAAAAACATTTACATAAACTAAAAGCAAAAGTAATTCAGAAAACTTTAAGAACAGTTACTGTTCGGCACCACTGCAAAACAGTGGTGCCATGAGATCTCTCCCATTGACAAGCAACAGGGCTTAATTAGTGATTCTTTGGGTCATAACAACTCAACATCACTGGGAAATGAAGATTAATTATTTTCTTATTGTCATTATTGCTTTAAGGGCTATTTCTGAAATGTTAACTCTAGAGCTCCCTTACATTTGTTGTTCTGCCACAAATAGGTATCTTTCTTCACAAAGATATGTGCATCTTTCTACACCCATTACATTATACTTAGCAAACATCTGTTTAAAATATTTGTGGCAGAACAACAAATACAAGGGAGATATTGAGTTGAAATTTTAGAAAAGTCCTTAAAAAAAAAAGTAATGACAAAAACACAAAATCAAATGAGCTGGATGCTGGTCAGGACGTTTTGTGTGTTTGGTTAGTTTACCTTGTTTAGCACCCTCCATGGCATACTGCTCGCTATAAATCCTAGTTAGACAAAGTTGTGGTGAGATATCTTGTTACTCCAAAACTTAAAAAAAACATTAAAAATTTAATTTCCAAATCAAACTGAAAATACATTTAAAAACAGAGCCAAAATTAACTTCATACTGCAGAGATAATTTCTTAATTTTTAGCCATCATTAACTATTTCAAATTTTTAGTTTTGGAAAGTTTGACTTTGGTGTGAAACAATAAATTACCTAAGCAGCTGTGAATGTTATGTTTTTAAACTCAGAAATAACAAGTATTTACTTCCATGAGCGGGCAGTCTCGAGGGACGGGGGCGGGCCACTCACGAGCTGAAGATCCACATGACCAGGCCGTTGCCGAGCAGCGCGAAGAAGGCCAGCACGAGGTACAGCAGGCCCAGGGCGTAGTGGTAGAAGGGGTCGGGCTCCGGGAAGGACAGCCAGTGTTCCGGGATGTGCACCAACTCCTCCGCCGGAACATTCCAGCCCAGCATCAGTGGCGCCACCCTGCAGCACAGACCAGTCTCGCACACGGACATGCTGGCTCCGTGAGGGGCCACCGCACGAAGAAAGGATGCATGCCAGAGATTAGCCTTGGAAAATTTACAAATATTTGGTGTCAAATACTGTACTCAAAAAGTGACAAAAGGAAGGTTTAACAAATTAATTTAAGTATATAAGTAAGCATTAATGTACAATTAATACAACAGTAGCTCGGGATGGAGCCATGCTCGGGTGCCCAGAGCCGTGATGGCCAGTACGTAATGCTCGTGTGCGAGAGTCGAGGGTTCGTGTCAGCATCCCGGCGTGACTCAGATCCACTAGCACCTAGTTGTTACAGGTGGTTCCTACAATCCTGCAGGTTTCATTGCCTTGAGAGTCTGTACATCACTGCGCAACGTCAAACACTATCCAACAAACAAGACCTGGCTGCCTAAAAGTAAATGTTTTTGTGTAACTAGTGTGTATGTAAAATGTGATAAATAAATTGCCACAGTTCTACTTTGTGGAATTCAAAACTTTTTTTTTATTAATAGTTTAGTGCATGAAGTCTTGATTTTTTTTTTATTAAGGCTCGATAAAAAACCAAATATTACAAGAACCATACACTGATGATATTAAGAGTTAAACTGGGCATTTCTATTTCATAATTTTTTATTTTATTTTAGGAATTTGAGTTAGGATTTGCAAACAGAATTAAAGTTTACGAAAGTTGACATGAATTTTCCTTGGGCTGAAACTCAAATATTCTCAAATGAACTAAAACTGTTGAATAAATGGTGAAATTCATTTAATTGAAATTTTCTTGATTTAGTATTGGTAAGATACCAAAGTCCTTGTACCTTATTAAAAAAGTCCTGTATTAACTTACTTAAGTATATTATTTTATCCTTTAATAGTAAGACAGAAAACACTACTACAGCTTCTTATGTTCATTCATTCTTATTTCACAATATAGTATATATGTACACTGGTTGTATAAATAAAACTTTTTGTTTGACTTTTAATGTATTTTATCACATGTAAACAATGCTAACAGAGAAAATATCTGCCATTGATTTTACTACTTTCGTAGTTAATAATTGTTTACAAGCCTATTTTAAAGAGTGGAGAGTTGTGTAAAGGAAACTGCACACTTATTAAATCATATCAAAGTTTAAAGCATTTATCTTGCGACACCAAAAAGTTTCATTCAAGAGAAGCACCAATTAGTGAAACATATTTTAAACTGTGGACTTTTTAGTGACTTCCGTCTCCTATTCTACAATGTGATGCAGCAGACAAACTGCGACACGAAGCCTGCTGGCTGCTCTGCGACAAGTGAGGCCGGGGCTCACCTGGCCATGGGTTGCCCCACGCTGGAGTTCCGATAGTCGTCGGCTAGGAGCTCCATCCTGGACACTGGCCCCCGCCGTGCGGCCCGCGCCTATTTGTACCTCCGGCAGAGCCGGCCGGGTTAGCCCGGTGCCAATCCTGTTAGCCATCAGCACCGGGCGTTATCCCGGCCGAAGCCCCAGCACTGCTGCACACTCGACAGATATCTGCCACGGGGTCGGCCGCTGATCTCGTAAAGCCTTGCTCAACAAGCACAATACCACCAGCCACGAGCTTGCCTTGGACTTACCACAGACAAGTCCAGTCTGAACCACAAGTTTACAATAGTTGCATTCGTTAACTTCAGTTTTCCTTAAATGTAGTAAAAAAAAATGGATACCTGCTTTAATAATTACAAATATATTTTAAATTAAAATTTCAACACTGAATAAAAATAGTTTTGTATAGATTCAAAATAGCAGGAGCTATTAATTATTTACCTCTGAAATACTTATTGGTTTTATTTATTAATGTTGTATCTGAACCTGTACATAATAAATATTATTTATTTTCTATAAAACATAAACCAATATTTATGGGCTTTTATTAGAGCCACACTGTCAGTACTCAACTAATGAGTTCAGTTGCATTTATTTACATTCGTTTCTCATTGCATTGAGTGACATGCAAACCTTACAATTTAATTACTTTAAAAATTATGCCCAAAAAGTTAGCTGCAATTGACTTGAAATTCCTGATATAGCTTTGTGATGAACATTACGCAAGCGGCTAGTGCAAAGTTCTTTTTCAAGAAATTGTTGCTAGAAAAGATAACATTATTAAATTTATGATGTAATTTTTAGTTGCAATTTTTCCCAACAGAATGATTATAAATAGGAACATAATTAAACTTCTTTCTTTAAATGATTCTTACAATAGGAAACATTGATTTAAAACATTATCTTGGACATACGCCATTGCTAGTTTATACTGTCTCAGAGAAAACCTGAAGAACGGACAAACTAATGATGAAAACACGAACACACAAAAAACAAATCGAAAATCAGCCAATGTGAAATGAAAAATGCATAGACAAACAGGGTATTCCGTGGAAGAAATAAGTATGTTCTGATTCTTTCCACAGAATTCTCTGTGCTGTCTGTGCATTTAGCATCTGCTGATTTCAGCTTGGTTTTCTGTGTGTTTGTGTATTTTGTCCATTCTTCTGATTTTTTCTACTACATACAGTATAAACTAGTATTGGCATATGTCCAATACTATGTTTTAATTAATCTTCTTGTATTTTGCTGGAAAAAAAAACAAGCATAACATGAGTGCCAGTTAAGTTTTAGCAAAATGGAGAAACGGAATACATTTTCCATTGTTTCTCATAGTAAAGTTGAATAATATTTTGTTGAGTAGTTAGACCCTTGGGAATAAAAATCGTACCCTAAAAGAAGATACAAGCCTAATGTGTAAAAATAAATTGTAAATACCAAACTGTGACCAAAACCTTGATGTGGCAATATACGCTGAGCAATCAGAACAGCCTTGCGTACTGAACGGAGAGAGTCAGATAAGCCAGTGAGAGACTGCTGACAGCAAGTCTTCTCCGTTGTCGAACACAGACTTGCTTCCTAGGCGGGCGGCAGCACCAGTAGTGTTATCAATGTGATTTTCTAACCACAGCAATTGATGTTAATAACTGCATTTTCAAATATTTAATCACCATTTGATGGGAACAATATTTGTTCAACCGATTTTCATTGCATGTATTAATTTTGACGTGACGTCTAATAAATCGATGAACGCCGGCTGCACGCATGAAAAAGGATGACTCATTGTCCTGTTATGCACATTGTCCCATTACGCTGTGTCCCGTTACGCTCATTGTACGCTTGCGCCGCATCTATCTCTCTTCCACTCGATTGGAACAACCATCGATTTGAATTTTTCGAGGCACATTAAACTTGAAACACTTCCATTCATTTCCTACTTTTCCTATCATCATTCTATCCTTAACAGAATAACACAGATTGGAAGAAGTTAAATAGCAAACATGTATAAAAGTTATAGTTAAAATAATATCTTCGTTAAAGTAATAAACATATTTGAATTAATGAGTGCAAATAAAAGTAAATTTATCAATTAAATTGTAGATTTAATTTCACTCCTTCTTTATATCCATACAAAATAGTGATAATTCAATAAAAATGATTCAATTTTATTCATAAAAGTATGCAATCATTTCATCAATGTTTTGTTATGACATTGTCACGTTAAACTATCGTCCGTAAACCGACTTAACAGACAACCAATTTTTTTTTCCTTTCTGGAAACTTCTTTCAGAACTTTTTGTTACCACTACAGCTTCGCATAAACTTTAATTTCAGTTTGGAACTCACACTTTTTTTGAAATTTCTTGAGAATAAATTAAGCTTTAATCCATGGCTTCATAGATGCCGCAGTTAAGCCACAAAGCCAAATACTTAAAGAGTTGACTGAATTAATTTTAGTTTTTATCAAATAAAATGGCTTATGTTCAGACATAGCTACAGATATGCTATAAAGATATATCTGTATACATATGAACAAAAATCTTTCCACACAAGGGCAAATCCATAAATAAATTACAGTCGGGCAAAAAAAAAAGCTCATAAAAACTTTTAAAAATCCAGTAAAGTCTTTAAATTTCAACATCCGAAAACAGAATTTACTATCAAAACTGAAAGTTTGGATTAAATGAAATGTGAACTATTTGCACAAACTTAGACATACAGTTTTTGTAATACATTTACAGTTTCACTCTATCTTAAGATTGTCAGAGCCACCTAAAATACACATTGATCAAATAGACAAGGGTTAAAACTGTGAAATGCCAGTTCACATTTTTCATCCATGCATTCAATTATTACACAATTATTACTTACGCAGCAACATATAGCCGAGCAACACAAATATAAGCAATCTAAATTTTTTTTTTTACTTTACTTCTTATAAGCAATGTCATCAGAGACAGATGTACACCACTAAACTATGGGAGACCACGGAGTACCAGGACCCAGATGGCAAGACCGGGGTTCGAACCCAAGCCCTCCCGAACATAAGTCTGTTGTTTAAATGTCACACAAACTTGCTCGGGACAGGAATACTAGCTTCTGTATTTTCTTAAGACTAGAGCCAGTTTTTTAGTCTTCCAACAAGCTGAACATTAAACATGGCAGCTCATGATACAAGAAATGCAAGCTGGAGGATCTGCTTCAGAAAAATACCCACGCGGGGTTCCCATGGCTCTCTTTCTCTCTCTCTCTCTCTCTCTCTCTTTATATATATATATATACATAGTATATATATACATATATACACACACACACATACACATGTATAGAGTACAATAAAAATACTCATTGAAACATGTTTTGACCACACGTAACATGTCAAAATGACCATAAAATCATTTCCGAATACAGTTTGCACTGCCGTCATTTCCATCAATGCTATGCAGCCAATGCCGCCAGTCTGTAATATAAAACCATATCAAACTGTAAAACAATACATTTGATTGTGAGCAGTGAATGACTATCGACATTTGATTGTGCTTAAAATCATTAAATCAATGCGCAGTTGCTCCACTGGTTGTCGTTCTTGCATTTATTTATGACAACAGTTGGATTTCAACTACACATGAATTTGTGAAAAAATTCAGACTGGTTTTAAGACACTAAAAAAGCACTAGTATCAATTTTATTTATTTATTTTTTTAATTTGTCCTGTTCTCCAGGCTTTGAAGACACCTTTTCAATTCCCTGAGTTCTTCCAGTTTCCAGATTGTACCCGTCTGCAGGAACCATGCACAAGACTTTCTCTACAGTAAAATGTACAAACGATATAGAGAGAATAATTTAATAATCAATATCATACATAATGTACAATGCAGTAACACAAATGATCAGATGCTTTTTAATGACATATTTCAAAGTGATGTTAGCAAATTACTTTTATCACAAATTGTGTTGCTAGTGAATTCCCAAACGATGGAAAACTCACATTATTTGAATGAATCATTTTAAGTACAACCGCCCCTCGAAGTAACGCTCTAATTAATTTCAGGAAAACAGAGCTCTAATTGAAACAGCGCTAATAAAATAAGTTTTTTTCCATAAAAACATATGTTAATCAAAATAATTTGTTTTCCAATCAGTTAAGTATGCTTGCTGACTAACATTTTATCAACACACTACTCCCATTAAAATCAATTTATAATACTAATGTATGTTTAAAATTCATTTTAAGTACATTTAAATAAATGTTGAGTAACATCTTCAGATTAAAAAACCTAACATTAAATCCAAAAATTCCACAGACCCCATTGTTTATGTAATATGGCTTGGGTATAACATTCCTAAGGGGCTCAACATTTCTGAGTAACAAAATCATAATGCTATTAATATGGGAGATATATTTAAAAAATTAAAAAAGAAATCATATACTAAATGTTTTCTATTATTAGAAAGATTGTTTAATCTGTTAACATAATTGTTACTAAATGTGTGTGTCATGATTTACACTAGCGCAGCCTAACAGGCGCGAGGTAAACTAGCCTTGAAAGCTCTTTTCTCTCCAGAGCTGCTGCTGACATGCGGGATGGCAAAATATAAATGCTGGCTGAACAATCGGGCTGTCGGAGATAAATACGCAATGAAAGAAGCAAATAGTTACAAATAAAAGTTTAAAAAAAAAATATATTGTTTGTTAATTTGTCACATTATTAATTTGTTTTATTGTATTTAATGGTACGCAAGTGGTGCTGCAATTGTGCACACACAGGAATAAAATTCACTTAAAAGGAAATAGATCTACTTCAAATTTTGCCATAATTTATTGGCATCGTTACTTTAAAACTGTGTAAATCAAACACAATACTTTGAGGGGCGGGTGTACATACTTTACTACTTTGATAATACTAGGCAGCCATAGTATGATGGCAAAAACATCATATTGGAACCTTTTTGTTTCAACATGGACACACACCACACACAGGAGCGGAAGAAACAATAAAAACCTTGTTAAACAAGTGTTTTAAGTAAAAGTAAAAACTAGCAAACATAATAAGTCATAACACATAGGATAACTTAAAAAGTTTGGCTTCACCCACAATGTTGAATTTTTCATTTTTCACTTATCACAGATAAAAAAAAAAAATTATAGAAGCAATTTGGTAGGTGTTACTCAGTAGGTAACCCAGAAAATGAAAGTTTAACGAGTGACCATGACACAATTAGTCATGACAAAATTTTAATTATGAATATTTTCCTGAATATTTGCAAACAATAGGTAGCCAGCATACATATGGGGACAAATTTGATACAGCAGCATCGTGTACTTGGGATGTGATTTTCGCAACAGACTGTAAAATATAGCTCAAGCTGAGATTGACAAGTGCATCTGTTTACAAGTGGTACTGGAACAGGATTGGAGCGAGATGGTGCAGTGCATTCTGGAGTACTCTGGTTCCAAGTGCAGTCCGGACATCGTGATTCTATTCATCTTGGTATACTGACAACCAAAATTACAGGCAAATTGCTGGGATACATTGTAATTTTTTTTTGTCAATGGAACAAAAATATTCATGTAAAATTACAGAAATTTGTAAGTTGTGCATTTACATGAAAACAACCATATCACTACAAAATAGTTTCAAACGGCCCGCATAAGCAGTCTTTCAACAAAGAATCATCAGCAGAACTGTTGTTTATTAGCATATTTTGTTTGCACACGTAGAATAAACTGTCAGGATAAACTGTTATGAAGCCGTGGTATTCTCAAAGAACTATTGAAAATATATTTTTGATTTTAGATTATGTATTTTTTCATGGTTATTCTTGTTAGTTTATTTAAAATGATAATTTTTTGTTTCTTCATCACATGCCATAAATTGCATTACTTGGTAACTCAACAAAATAATACAACATAAAAAAATTGTTATACAGCATTTAATATTAATTCACATGTGTCTCTCCCCCTCAGATAAGTCAAAAAAATATCTGGTCATTGCTGTGCTACAGAACACAAATATTAATGATTTATTAGTAGAACATCCAAATAAAGTGATCCTGATAATGATGACATGAAAACTGAAAATGAAAAGACAACAATCCAACATGGGATGTGAAGCAGTAAGGCTAGCTCAAAACTTACTTAAAACATGACTTCTTTTTATTCATATGTGCTGATAAAATTAATATGTGTTGCACATATAGGTATACTTATAAATACTGTTACATATGATTTGAGCAACTCTGACCACAGCAGCAGATTATAGAGGGTCATTTGCCCCTTGGAGTCCTGGTTTCACCAGTCCAGGACAAACAAACAAACAAACAAACAAACAGACAAACAAACAGACAAACAAATGGAAATGAAATGGAAATGTGAGGAATGTAATAAGAGGAAACTATTGACTGCCAGGTCATAAAAGAACATAATTAGTACATAATACTAATACAAGTTGTCCACACAAATCTGTAGAACCATTTCCCTGACCAATTTCAACTTCCCTGACTTTCCAGAATGTAGACACTAGCTTTTATGATACCTCCTTCCCATCAGTTTGGCTCCACCCCCGTTACTTAACTATTTAACTAACCACTGCTTCAATGCACATGCTCTTCAGCCTCTCGACTGCTGCCCATGTGATTCACACAGAGCCTTCGCATCGTCACAAAGCTTAGAACTGGCCTCTAAGAGCATTCCTGAACTCAGAGACACTAGCACTTTGTGCAATGGCTAGAGATGTGTGTTTATGAGCTGTACACAGTGGCCCAATTTCTTTTACTGCTGTCAACAGCTGAGACTGCTAACAAGCATTCGTTTGTATCCTGAGGCAGGAATAGCGATTACATTTTTTATACAGTTTCATAATTACGTACAAAAGAGTTTTAAAAACTTGGCAAATATTTGTCTAGTTCAAGTTACAAAGTTAATTAACTTCTATGTCATAATAGCATATGGTTGGTATAATTTACCAATCTTTAATTACATTATATAGAGCTCCATACTTTAATAAATTTAATGCTTTATAGTTAATTACTTTTAAATTTTTTTGTACATAATTATTTACAGAACATAAAAACATTGTTTGGATGTTGAATGAGGTAACATTACCTAACTAAACCTTTACAGTCTAGATAAAATAACTCTTTAATCCACAAACGAAGCCAGCTAATGATTAGTTGAAGTTCCTTTTATCTCTCAGCGAGCAGCCTTTGGGGTTTCAAGGGAAGCATGGTTGAAAGCTGAAACCTAAAGGAATTGACGGAAGAGCGCCATCAGGAGTGGAGCTTGCGGCTTGGTCTGACCCCACCAGGCCCGGACACCGGAACAACTGACAGATTGAGAGCTTTTTCTTGGTTCGGTGGGTGGTGGTGCATGGCCGTTCTTAGCCGGTGGAGCAATTGTTTCATTACTTCAGATAATGAACAAGATTCTGATTTGCTTACTACCCTTCATGCTGTTGGCAACAAATCATCTTAGACGGATAGGCGTCTTCTCACTGCATGAGAGGTGTGTGATGTCCTTCACATTTAAACAAACATCAAGCTCATGGATGTATTGGCCTTGTTTAATACTGTAGGCAATGCTTGAACAACACAACAACAATATATAAACTAAAACAACACAATTTCTTTTTGTTCTTTGTTTTATTGTAAAACTGAAGCTAACAGAACATTCATATTGGCTATTTAAGCATTCATACTACAATAAAATTTGTCTTTCACAACGAATGCCTCTTTGTTGTACTGTCTAAAACAATCATGAAGCATTTGCCCAATATTATAACCGACGAGGAAACATTCAAAAACTGCCAACTAATAGGGGGTACCAAAACGTACCAGATGAGTATAATTATCACAGCTCTACAATATATCAAGTGTGAAACTGGTAGAGCAGATAAGAGGTTCAACAATACTGCAATCTTGTGAAGATGTTTACTTTCGTACCCGTGACATTCACAACCAATAATTGTTTAAGAAAAATATTCATATCTTGAAAGCACAACCAACTCTTTGGAATGCAACTAAAATACATGTACAGTATACAGGCAGTAATCCACACTTTCATTTTTTTTAATTGACAAATTGTTTTGATAAATGTACTTGATGAATAAGCGAAAATAGAAAATTGTAAATTCTTAAAGATGTAACAAAAAGATGCACCTCAATAGGCATTATTGCATGAATAAAAATAATGGCTGGTGTTAATTATTCAGCTTGAGTAGTTTTCCAATAAAGGAGATAAGATTATTCTCAACACCTTTTCCTTCTAGTAAAGTACTTGCAACAGCAGATTTTTTTTTTTTTTGCTAAACAGTGTTCATCCATCAGTCATTCAACAAAGAAAAAATTGAATTCACATGTCTTGTAAGTAATACCTATACGAGTAATGGCACTCACCTAACCGAAAACTGGCTTTTATAATTTTAAATACTAAAAACAGAAAATGTCTCAATTATGTTCAAGAACTTTACATAGGACAGTAGAAGGCTGCCTGGTTTACAAATATAACTCACTTACATACGAGTGACGTCTTAAATTGAATTAAATCTGAAACATTAGACATATTTTCTCCCTAAAAATGTAAATTTATGTTAACATTTAGCAATAAAATCTATTAAGTTTTTAACATTTGTAACTGTACAGATAAATTCCAAAGATTTTAAAATAAAAATTTGTATTTTAAAAGGTAAATAACAATAATATATGGTACAAAATTTGCTGGCATATATTTTCTCCAAACAAATAGTATAATAAATAGGTAGGCCTGTGCGAATATTTGAATTATTGAATACGAATAATAAACTATTTGTATTCAATTTAACCTCGAACACTAACACTTCGAAATAACAAATATTTGACATAGCAAACCTTGTGAGTTTGTCATATACCAACGTACACTGCTGAGATTAAGTCATTTGTACAATATAAATACCCTTTTTGATGTTTAATGGGACTTCATAACCAAAAACATGAACAATAAGCAACGTTTTAAACATGCAACAAGTATTCAAAGTTTTTTCTCAATAAAGACGTGCTAAACAGCAACGGAAAAAATCGCAAAAACAATTCAAATCATGGCATATTTGTCAATTCAAACTTAAAACTAAATATTATTTGTATTCTTTTTGTCACATGCACCAGAAGTGGGGAAGAAAAAAAAAAGAAAAAAAAAACATGAATGGGCTATAACACTACAAAAAACTGACACTCCATTGGATAGTCATTAAAAGAATTAATTGTCAGTTTCAACGGCATATAAATCGATAGTCACAGTCAAACTAACACCATGTGAAACAGTAGCAGCTTACTTGCTGCATACATCTATGACGAAACAGACGTGACTCAAAACTATATAACATAAACGTAAATAATGGTTTAAGATTCAAGATGATATAATATTGCTGAACAAAATACAATATACCCGGCTACAGTTAACAATGAAAACTCGTGAATAACTAGGGCTTAAATATGTAAATATGATCTCATTCAATCACTAATTTGAGAATAAAGCATTTCACAAAAAGATTCACATTTTTAATAAAATAGACTGCATGGAATTTTGCAGTTAGCAAAAATTTTCTGGATCAAATTCTAAAGTTGTGGAAAATACGGCGAATGAGAATTGAAATTAAAGGTTGGAGTTGGTTGGTCGGTTGGTTGGTTGTTTGGTTGGTTGGGTAAAGTAAGGTTAGGTTAAGTTATGTTAGCTGCATAATTAGAATAGAAATTATTTTATAATTAGAATATTTTAACATAATTTTGCATGTAATTATTGTAGCTGACTTAACTTAAATATCTTTCACTTTAGTATTATTTGTTGATTTTCCAAAAGTTGTTACATGATGTGGAAACCTTTTTTTAGTGGGATTATAATTCTCATTCTTTCCTTAGCATTCGAATTTGATAGTCTTATTCAAGAATAATTTGATATTTGTATTTGATTCGAACAGGCCTAACAATAAAGTATGAAAGTTTAACTATTAAATATAAATTAATTTTAATTATTTTTATGATGATGCGCTAAAATGGAAAAGGAAATTTCTAATAATCTGAAGCTTTAACTTTCAAAGTGATATTCTTAAAGAAGAAGTGTAAATTAAACATAAAAGTTCAGTGATATAGCTATTTTTGAAACAAGTTTTTCAGTAGCAATGTCAGAATGTTTAGAATTTCATTAACAGAAAAGGAACATATGAAAGTTGAGTTATAATTAAGAGAAATCTATTGACAGCGAACAACGTTCTGTCAGCTCTCACATGTTCTGTTTACCATCGGTGCGAACTGGCACGACAGCATCGACCTTGAGAAGAGCTTGAGTAGTCGCCAGGGCATGCTGGAGTACAGCCAGTCTCAGTGCCACTGGTTCCCTGCCACTAGCACCATCAGTGGGCGGTAACTTCTGCACGACTGCCAGTAACGCGTGGCCCACAGCCTCGACCACGTCTGCGTCCACGCCGTCAAACGCTCCCGCGATGGCCTCGCACACTTCGGACAGCTCGCCAGCATTCTGCTCCGAGGAGAGAGACGCCCTGTTCAGTTTCTGGTGCCACTCCACCAGCTTCGAGCGGCCGGCAATGCTCCCCGTGGCCAGCTGTAATGGCTGCAGCTTGAACCTGTCACGCAGGTGGGCCAACAGTGAAGTTTCAAACTGGCCGCTGGCTGCGAGGACGCTGCACTCTTCCAGCTGGGAGACGACCTTCAGGGCGTCACAACTGACTCTGGCGTACTCCCGCCCGAGACTGACAGTGGGTGCACTCAGCAGGAGTTGTGAAACACCTGGAAGACCTAGCCACGTGCACTCTTTCGAGCCCAGCAACTCCAATCGAACATGTAACATGTTCTCTCCATTCTTCACGAGCGATGAGTAGACAAAGTCCATTTCTTCTTTGAGAACACCTTGAACGATGGACACTCGGTGCTGCCTCAACACAAACATGGCATGATCAGGCAACATGGCACGAGTGATGAGAAGCGTCCCGGATACATCTGTCGTGTTGGGTTCCTTGCGAGACTTCAGCTCTCCAACCAGCACATTCACCTCACACTGCACGTCCAGGCTGTCGAACCTGCCGTCATCAGCGTGAGCGTCATCGAGCAACAGCATCCTGATGTCGTACAATCCCGGTCCCAGGAAGTTGTCGGCTCCTCGCGTGATGCAGAAGCCCTGCCGCACTCGGGAGTCGGCCACACAGCCCGAGCACTGATGAAGGCACAGGAGATCAAATTTACAAACAGCGAGTTTTAAGCCTGGCAAGGTTGGGATCCATTCAGAAAGCAGGCCTGCCAAAGAACGAGCCACAAGGTTTGGAAAACGACACGTCAAGAACGTGACCAGCACTTCCTGCAAGATGTCTGGATCCAGTCGACCTGCGGACGAATGTTGACCGGTACGAACGCAAAGCCCGTGCAAACTCTGGTGAAGAAACATGAGCTGTCTGGCGACGTGGTTCGGACGGGTGCTGTTGGAGCACCGCCGTAGCAAGGCAGACACTTGGATCACGAAGCCCTTCACCCCGTCACCACACTGCTGGTACAGCTTCTGGGCTGAGCTCAACAGCACGCAGGACACAGGGCAAGGGGTGGAGTAGCAGGCACGCAGTATCTCCAGTCCAGTCCTCGTCATGGTGAAGGAGCCTGTTGGCTCGCGCATCAGGACCGCCCTGCCATGCGGTCCCAAGGCCACCACCAGGATCTCCTCCATGGCCTGCACTGCCGACACCATCTTCCCTGCGTACCTGCGGGAACACATCACTATTAATATACACATGGAAGGAGGCAGGACCAAAACATCACAGCAACAATCACTCAAATCTTAGTCACATGATAGCCCTTATTATGAGCAGAGGACATATGCACAAATGCAGAAACACTAAATACACACACACACAAATTGTCATTAATAGAAGAATACATAGATTTAAAATTTTTTTTTTGATTTGGGCTTACTGCCAGAAAAAAGATGCAATTTGAAAACTGCTCAAATTAACCAGTGGAGTCCTTTACTAAAATCATTACGAATATGCTGAGGTAGATGAGTAGTACTGTTCCCATAGTTTGTACACTTTATCTTTAGGAGGGTAAAAATGGGTACAAAACATGTTTCACAATAACCTGGTAAAGATGTTTTGAAGCACTCCCGGGACATGCATTACACCTTTATCTTCATTTCTTCACCATATGTTATGGTCACCACTCAAGTATCACACTTGTCCTATGGACAACGAGAAGACTGCGCACCAGTACAGAGCCTTGCGCTTAGAAGCAATACTGTGCTAAAAGCACCAGCGAGCATCACACTTAGCTGCACTAACACAAATACACCTCTGACAGGCGGACCTCTTAGAGATGGTAACACACAATTCAGGGAGATTTGGAAAAGAACCGGGTACCACCTACAATAAGGAACGAACCCAGAATTTCCCTGGAAAAAATAAGGAAAATGATGGAAAACTGAAATCAGAATGTCCATACGGATATTGGAACCCAGGTATCGTACGAGAGTTTAACCACTGTACTTGGTTCTAGTGTAGTGGTATTCAAATCCTTTACAGGCAGGAGAATTTCACCTACTCATCTCATTAGGTAGACTTTCAGCAGCCTACCAGCTTTAATTTAATGATTGAAGGGTCCTTCCTTATTGGGCGTAACCGCTAACATATCGCGCTCATGTGACAAGGGTCATGGGTTTCATCCCAACTCCCAAGCTTGACTCAATTTTATGAGCACAGAGTCTGCACTCAAGTGGTTTGGAGACCACTATTACCTCTACCCTAAAGGATTATCTTTACCTTTCTGATGATTGGACACAGTTCTCTAGACATGCTCCAGACAACCCTGAGCCAGTAACAAAGTAAAATGTACACCTCTGTCTCTGATCTTGGCTGCGTCCGATGAGCATACGACAATTCCTGAGTACGTCTTAGGTGGTGGTTCATTGGGTGAAAATAATGAAGAAAAACACTTCAGCTCTACTGAGATATTATTTAAAGAAAACCCTTTAACAAGAAACACAACTATTTCAGTTTTTTTTTTAAACTTCTAACGGCTATATGCAGAGAATCTTTTTTTCTTTTAGGCTCCTTGAAATGAAAAGTAGCTGTAACTACACTACAAGAACCAACCTTAAACCTCTTTAATGAAGGCATCCTAAATTTCAAGTAAAGGAAGCTGTCAGGAATAAGGCCACTGATCCAAGCCTCAAGGCTTCCTATATCAAGATGGTGGACAAGGTTTGAAAAACCAAGTTGGTTAATAAAACTTCAATTTAGTGAGGAATTGGACTTGCGCTACTTGTAAATAATGATAATTTATCATAATGATCACATAGAGAGAGTTCTATTGCACATTTCAACATTTTAAATATTCTAGTGTTAGATCACTACAGCATTTAGCCCATACATTTGTTCACATTTGACGTGTTTTTAAGATGATTTAATAAACAGTTATATCATTCTGCGAGTGTTTATGCTATGAAATAATGTAGTGGACTTATTTTAGCTTTCAAGAAGTTTTGGATGTAATATATAGCATAATTTTGGCATTTCATAACTTAATTCGTATTTGGAAATTATAAACACAAGTGTGCGAAGTTGATATTTGTGGTTACAGTGCTACTCACAATTTTTTACTATTTTCCATTTCAAATGCAAGGTCTAGAAGTATTTTAATGCTTTCTTTAACTAAGAACTTGATTAAATGAATGCGGCTTGTTTCATCAGAATGGTATTCGACTCATTTCTGGGGTTGCAGGATCTATTATGTTCTAGAAAAACAAAATGAATTAAACATTTCAGATACATATCTCCAAATTTCCCAGTGTATGATATTGAATACAAGTGATTTATGTGTAATAGAGCCTATGCGATAGAAACTTTTTTGGGGTAAGATGAATGATGAATGGTTAATTATATATATCAAACATGAAGTTGATGAATTGACATGTTAAATAATGATTTTTCAGTAGCTAAGTATTACTTTATACACACTAGGAATATATTGCTGAACAAATTCTAAGTTAAATCTGAAGGAAGGCTTTTTTAACTTCAAGTAGTTCACTAGTAGTTTGCTATTTTAATGGGTGGTTAGTAAACCAATCCTTAAGTGGGCCATGATATAACAAGACAACCATCTAAGGACTCTAAGCAGTAAAGTGCAAATATTCAAGCTCGACTTAAGTGTCAAAGATTCAAATAAAAATTCAGACTCGAATCGACTCGACTTGAATTTATGATCTACAAACTCGACTCGAATCGACTCGAACTAATTATTGTAAAATTCGACTCGACTCAACTTAAAAATTTGCAGGTTCGTACATCTCTAGAAGTTATACAATCTTTATCAGAGAAAAAACTCGAAAATTTAATTCTAATTGGTAAGTGGGGCTGCGATGGTATTTCAGGGCACAGTGAATATAAGCAAAAGCTCAATGAAAAAAGTAGTAGTGATGAAAGTGTTTTTTTTATGTCTTATGTCCCATTGCAACTTGTACATGTAGACACTTTGACAAAGGAAACTACTGTAGTCTGGAAAAATCCAAGACCATTATCACCAAGATTTTATCGACCCATTAAAATTGAATGTGCAAAAGAATCAGTGGATTAAACAAAAAAAACAACTGATTATGTAGAACAGCAAATAAAAACTTTAAATCCATTCGAAACTACTATTAACGGAGAAAAGGTTTGTGTTAAATATATTTTGACTTTGACAAAGATAGATACTAAAGTATGCAATTCATTGTCAGATACAAAATCTGCAATGTGTTGTTATCTATGCAATTGTACATCTAAGAGTTTTAACGATATAGATAAAATGTTAAACCAGGAAATTGTTACAGATCACTTAAAATTTGGTCTATCATCTTTACATTGTTGGATTCGGTGCTTTGAATTTTTATTACATTTGTCTTACAAATTGGAAATACTAAAATGGCAGGCTCGTTCAAAAGAAGAAAAAGAATCGGTTGAAAGAAGGAAAAAAATTTTACAAGCAGCTTTTAAAACCGAAATGGGCTTGAATGTTGACAAGCCGGAAGCCGGCAGTGGAACTTCAAACGATTGTAACACTGCTCGACGTTTCTTTGAAAAATATAAAAAATCTCACAAATAACGGGAATTGATCAAGATATTATACATCGGTTTTATATTATATTGCAAGCCATTTCATGTGGTCATGATATTAATGTGGACAATTTTCGGAAGTATTCCGTGGAATTAGTTAAAACAATCGTAAAATCATTTGATTGGTATTAGATGCCTACTTTAGTTCATAAAATTTTAATTCATGGCCCAGAAATAATACAACATTCAGTGTTGCCTATCGGTCAAATGTCCGAAGATGCGCAGGCGGCCTGCAAAAATTTTTTGGAATTTATGGCTTACATTTTGCAAGAAAAAATTATCGTCAAAAAACAATGGCGGATGTTTTTTAAAAGATTTTTTCCAGTTGTCGAAAGTTGCCTGTTAAACCACTCAAATCTTTGTCAACAGAAACTATTAATTTACTATCACCTCCATTTGTAAATGTTGAAGAAGATGAACAAAAATTTGTGGAAAGTAGCTCGGCCGATGAGTCAGGTACTGATGTAGAAGCTTACGACTCTTACGATGAAAATGAAAACTTTTTATTGTAATTAAATTTTTTTTCACAGCCTTATTTTTTTTACATGGAAAATATATTATGTAAAGGTAGAATTTCAGTGTATCTTATGAAGTCTATTTATGCATATTATATTACAGTTGAAAACTCTTAATGTGTATATTACGATGACAATGAAAATTTTTTCTATAATTTAATTTTTTTCAAAGCCTTTTTTTAGATAGAAAATATTGTGTAAAGGTAGAATAGCAGTGTATCTTATGTAGTCTATTTATGCATATTATATTATGGTTGAAAACTCTTAATATGTATATTACAATGTTAAATTTTAATATTTTTTTTGTATCGTCATATTATATTCTGCCATTTAAATGTTTTAATTCTGATAATGGATTCATAATCAGTAACACGAACCCCCCCCCCCCCCCCCCCCCCCCCCTAATACAAAATTTCAGATCGTTCCCTTAATTTTTCGACTTTTGGCCGCACTGTGCGACGCAACGTAGCGACCACAGAACCAGGAGGGAGAGTAGCGACGCACCACGTGCAACCCCCCCCCCCCCCCCCCCCAAATCGCTCCTCTTGCTGGCTGTGTTTACTACGTTAAATTTTTTTGACGTGAAAACGTCTAATAAATTGATGAACGCCGACTGCACGCGCCAAAAAGTGTCCCGTTACACACATTGTCTCGTTTCGCTGTGTCCCATTACGCTCATTTTATACTGCTCTTTACTAACCTGAACCTCCTAGCATTGCGACCGAGTCCATGGCGTACTTCTGTTTTCATGCATTTCAATGTAACATTTCCATTGCTCTTTGCTAACCCATTCCTCCTAGCATTGCTGCAGAGTCTGTGGCACAAATATATTATTTTTGACTGCATCTTGGTGTTGGGTAAGCCATTTTCCTTCACATCATTCTTGAAACACTCTCATTCGTTTCCTACTTTTCCTATCATCGTCCTATCCTTAACAGAATAGTAACACAGATTGGAAGAAGTTAAATAGCAAACATGTATAAAAGTTATAGTTAAAATAATCTCTTCGTTAAAGTAACAAACATATTTGAATTAATGAGTGCAAATAAAAGTAAATTAATCAATTAAATTGTAGATTTCATTTCACTCCTTCTTTGTATCCATACAAAGTAGTGATATTTCAATAAAAATGATTCAATTTTATTCATAAAACAATGCAATCATTTCATTAATGTTTTGTTATGACGTTGTCACCTTAAACTATCGTCTGTAAACCGACTTTACAGACAACCAATTTTTTTTCTTTCGTTGGAGATGCCATTCAAATCATCGTACTTACGAGAGAACCGACAAAGAAGCAGTCCTAATTACCAGTATGATTTACGTAGTCAAAACTGACGGTGCATTACAAAACTGTCGTAACTTTGAAGGTCTCGTAGTAGTGAGGTTCCACAGTAGATAATCCCGTTTTTCCACACCGTTCGCATTGTGATTTTATTACCCTGTTGCATTTGCCATCAAATACCACGGTTTGTAATTAAGTGTATGTTTAAAACTGTTTTACTAACAATAATGTGCAAGTTTTGCTACTTTTCGTGACTATGCTATATTTCGCATTTTGCCTCAGAATTCGCGAATAATTCGCGACCGCGAAAAATTCCCTTCCCTAATCATTGCTCAATTTTTTTTTTATTATGTAAATATTTAATTTTCATAGATAACTTATAAGTTTTTACTCATGATCTCATTATTACTCTAGCCAGATCCTTTATCTTTATCTTGAGGTTTATAATAGACATTTAACTACTTTATCCCAAATTACTTGACAGTTCCAGGTTTCCAGAGAAGCAACCCTGGCCCTAAAAACCTAAGTAATCAAAAAATGAAACAACCAATTTGAAATGTGAAACAGAGCCTTGAGCATTTCACCAAAGCTTTGTACTTACAATACAAAAAAAAAATTACCAGACAGTAACTATGTAATGGTTTTATCTAAAAATTCGCCTTTCTAGAGACACCACACATTAATAGATTATCTGAGACTGTTAGAGACAATTGTAAATTTTATTACATACACTTATAGTTATTCTCAAAAATGAATGCATTATTACACCTAAAAGAATTCAAATGGGAACGAATATTACTGTAAATTCCAGTCAATTAATTATATAATTTCTGCCATAGTTTTACTGAGTCAAATGTTTTTATAAACAGTAAAACAATATTATAAAAAAAACTATTTCATCATTAATTAAAAACAATCATAAAGCAGCAATCCTTATTCAAGTTCTATATAAAAAATACATGTGTTACCTGCTCAAGAGTGTATAAATATAAGGAGCTGCTTCAAGACAATTCTAAACCAGATGAATACAACATACACATGTCCCTCGAAGTAGCGCCCTAATTTGTTCCACGAAAACAGAGAACTAACCAAATACATTTTTCCATAACAGTACATGTTAATCAAAACAAATGTTTTCCCAACCACTGAACCATTTCAATCAAGACACTGCTCCCATTAAGATCAGTTTAGAGCATTAATTATGTCAAAATAAATTTAAAATATTTTCACAGGCCTAATTGTTTACATAATAGGCCTTGAGCCTATTTTTTTATAACAAAGTAGGCACGAACAACATTTATGAGTTACAAAATCATTCTTTTATTAATATAGAAGTTCCGTTTCAATATATTATAATGAAATAAGATTAAAGAAGTACAAATATTATGTTTTTTATAAACAAAATGCATGTCTGCCAACTAAAACACTTAAATCACTAACTACAAGACTTGCCAAGTAACCACCAGGTGAACTTCCCTTAAGATTCTGGCTTTTCTTACCAGAAGTGCTGGTGGCTGCTGACTTCCCGGACTGAATGATATAAACATGGTAGAACACATAAAGGTGTCAGTGATATTTATGTGTAATATAAATCATTGTATCATGTTTGAAGGGCTCAAGTAAATACGTAATAAAAAAAACTACAGTAAAACTCGCTTACGACATTCCTGCATATGTAATAAGTTTTCCCATTTACAGTAAAACCTTTATGTTGCGACCCCATTTATTGCGACCACCTCTCTATTACAACCTGATTTCGAGGAACCGTTAAAAAATTGCCGAAAATCCGAAGAAAATCGGACAGAAAATAAGTTTCTTGTGGTGAGTAGCATGTTACTGCGTTTCTCTTGCCGAGTGCTGTACTACCGTAGGCAGCGCATATCTAAAAATAGATACCACTTCCTGTTGACCGCTGTCAGCGCTTGACAACCCCCATTCCACATCCCTTTGCCGGCAGGGAGCAGATAAAGGTTTTTGTGGCAATGTGTTTACGTTTAGCTTTTTGCGAGTGTCTAGTGTGGTACGCAGTTATGGCAAAGCTACCTGCTGGATTTATCTTGATTTTGATTACTATCGGTTGACAATGTTTGCTTAGTTTATGAAGTCCGATTTGGTATATTTTCTGGCTTGAATTTGTGAACTATTGTTGATGACTTATGCAGGTTTTTTTTCTTTTTTCCCGTTTTTGTGTATTATGACTTAATAAATAAAATACCATTAAATATTAACTACTATTAATACAATGCAGGAAAAACCCTCCGGACGCAGCGTGTGAACATGGAAGTCGGCCGCTCGCTCGCCCTTGCTCACCCTCTCCCCATACCGTGCGCTGCGGCCGATCTCGGATGCTGCTTGTACTTGTTTACAATCACGTTATCTGCTTCTTTTTAACGAGAGTAAAAATATATTAAAACAGTCAGCAAACTGATAAAAGCTTTGTGTCCGCAAAACAGGAACACTGGCCCGCCAGTTGTTTTCATTCAAAACGTGGCTAAAGAACTTGCATGGATCAGGCTGAAAACATCCGGCAATATGTGTAGGTTATAAGGAATCTTGTTATGAATTGAGATGTTATGTTTCCCGAGTAGATATACACAGCGACCGACTGGATGCACGCCCGCCTCGACTTGTTTTAACTGCCGCAGCGATGTTTATTTTGACAGCTCAAGCAATTATCTTTTCCCGTGGGTTGATAGAAAAAGGTCGCTTCACCCAGCATAAAAAAAAGGCTACGCCACTTATTCCTCACGCAGGAAACAAACTGGCTGCCGTCTGTCTCCCCCACATTTATCTTTCTTCTAACATTCCACGTCTCGCATCTTGTGCGAGCAATAACGAAGCGACCACACATTGGGCCGTTTTATGCTTTGTTTGGTGACAGCAGCTTTATTTTATTCGGTATATTCCTTTTCATAGGACTCTTGCTATTAAAATAAATTTATATTTAAGTTTGAAAGCTTGTAAATTCCTTGCCAGAGATGACTGAACTCGAACTTGGTGTGAAAAGTGACATATATTGACATACTTTTTTTTGGGCATGTTTGATGGGGAGGGAGGGGTCCGAAAATATTTACAACAATCTTACCTCTCCCTCACCGCTTTAGTACCCAATTCATAATAGCCCAATTTTACGGGAGAAGGGAGGGTGAAATGAGCATTTTCTACTGAAGGTTTTTCAAAGGAAGCGAAGTTGGGGTATTATAAGGGAGGACACTAGATGGTTTGTGTGTCTGGGAGGGATGAGCTAGCCTTGAAGAATGTTACCGAGGAGAGGGAGGGGTGAGCTTATGCGTCATGAAGCCGCTGCCACCAGCCAGCCGGGCGAGCTTAGTGTGCGCCCACTCGCGTTGCAGAACCTACCGCTGCCATATTTTTAAAGGATATGTCCCAATAATTTTTTTGTTATTCTTACATGAACATTATTGGAAGTATTAAAGCAGGCACAAAAATCCGCTGTGTGTTAAAATTAACAGATTTTAAATATCTTTCATTTTTTTTTTCATTTTTTTTTTCTGATTTTCCCATTTTGGCCAAAATGCCCAATTTTTTGACGGTTCCCGAGAATGTATTCCAAAAATCACTGCTTAGTTAAATCCGGGGTTCGTGACATCGGGGTTCTAGTGTATTTAACTACGGCATGCAGAAAACGTACATGTAAACTAACCAGTAAAAATAAACTGTCTTTTGACATATTTTCTTTAGAGGTGGCCTGTAGGGCGACAGACTTGTCATAAAGGTTGAAGTGGGTTTAAAGCAAAGCCATCTAGCATTGTGAGTGACAGCATCCTGCCATTATACGGCTGGTTTCTTAGCGAGTAGCCGTTTGGGAGGGGGCGGGGTTTGAAGTCAAATGAAAATTTCTGAAAACATCTATTACGACCCCCCCTCTATTACGACCCTATTCCTGGGAACCGTGATGGGTCGTTTCAGAGAGGTTTGACTGTATAATGTTTAAATAATTATTCCCTTAATCATGTCCATATATCCCTATTAGTGCTGAGCCGATACCGATAACCGATACTAAATATCGGCCGATATTAACGTATCGGAATCATCCGGTTTTTGCCGATACAAGGCGCCGATACAGTCACAAAATTTTCTATCACAAAAATGTGATAGAAAACTTTTCATAAATCGGCTGTCCATATAAAAACGCACAGGATTTAAAGCAATTCATTTTATTCACAGAAAACCACGTCTTTTTAACATAAAGCGCCGCCAAGTATTTTCTATCCTAGGTCTACACTTTAAACCATCACTTGTTCAGCGATATTGCACGACACACGTAAGTAATAACAACGATCGATGGCTGCGCAGTCGTCATTTCGCATGTGAGAGTGACTTTTGCGATTGTCTCGAAGCGAGATCGATACTACGTCACGATTGTTAGTGATACCTTTGTTTGTTTACTATTTCCGTGATTTCGTCATAAGGCATTATTTTCTTTCCCGTTTATTTGTATTTTACATGGTGCTGTTTTCTTCAACAAAATATAATATTACAGAAATGAATCGCAAGAGTGACGTATGGAGTTTCTTTTCTGCTAGTAAAAGCAATGACCAAAAGGCTTTGTGCAATATTTGTCACTGCCTTGTCTCTCGTGGTGGAAAGGACACGCGATCTTACACTACTACTAATTTGAAGCGTCACATGGAAAGATCTCATCCATCTGTAAATAATAAATTACTAAAGTTAGATGTTCCGCAGGCGTCTGCATCGCCGTCATGGCCTGAAACTGCTGCAACATCGTTTGTTGAAACTGCCGCAACATCGTTTGTTGAAACTGCCGCAACATCGTTTGAATGTAGGCCTACAATGGCATCATCAGTCAAAATTGTGCACACAGAAGATATATTACGTCGAAAAGACACCAGTAAACAAGAAGATATTTCGGAAATGTTTAAGAGGAACATACCTTATCCTCCTACTCACAAAAGGGCGACAGAAATAACATCACTGATTGTAAATATGATTTGCACAGACTTTTTGCCTTTTAGTATTGTGGAGTCAGAAGGCAAGAAACATTTTAACTTAGGCCTAACACATTTAAACTTTGTAACTCTTTGCTTAACTTGCAGGGATGATGTGTTAAGTTAGGCCTAATGTAGGCTATACTTTTCATGTTGCTGTTTATAGACTTAAGTTACATAATAATATGTGATGTGTTTAAAATCCCTATATTTTTTATTTCAGGTTTCAATAATCTGATGAGATACCTCGAGCCGAGGTACAAAATACCACACAGGACAACCTTTTCTCGCAGCGTAATTCCTGAACTGTATGTTGTGGTTTCCCGGAAAGTAAAAGACATTTTGGAGGCTGCAGACCATATCAGCTGTACAACTGACATGTGGTCATCTCTGGCAAATGATGATTTTCTGTCACTGACATGTCATTTCATTTCTCCTGATTTTAAGAAGATCAGTGTGTGTGTGGAAGTTGTGCCGTTCAGTTATATTAACCACACTGGGCAGAATATATGCGATTTTATCACACAGTATCTAGATGATTGGGGTATAAAGGGTGAGGTGCATCTTATTGTAAGAGATAATGCTGCTAACATGGTTCGGGCTTGCGAATTATTACAAATTCCAAGTGTTGGGTGTGCTGCTCATACTTTACAACTTGTCATCAAGGAGTCGTTACTGAACCATAAAAATGTCTCTGATGTGTGTAGCAAAGTTCGGCGTGTGGTAAGGAATTTCAGGCACTCTATTTCAGCGAACAAACGTGGAAATAAGTTGAAGTCTGCCTACACTGACACGGTTCGCAACCTAAATACTCACTACGCAGACATGGAAAAAAATTTTCATTATAGTTTAAGTACTCTGCTTGATCCACACTTCAAACAATTTGTTTTTTCCAGTGAGGAAGATGTAACTTATGCCAAGTCCATTCTTGAACAACAGCTGAGTTTGTTACAGACCCCAGAACTTCATTCACCTGCCCTTGACAATACGGCTACAAGTTCCAGTGACACTTGTCACTCCATACATTATTTGTACACAAATCTAATTTCCAGTAGTAGTAGTAGTGTTGGAGCTAGTACATCTTTATCGCCTACACAAGAACTTACTAGGTACCTTGAGGAACCACTCTGTGCCATTAATACAAGCCCACTTCTGTACTGGAAAACATCTCCTCACCAATCACTCAAAAAACTTGCTCAGAAATATTTGTCAATACCTTGTGGTAGTGTGGCATCAGAGAGACTGTTTAGTACAGCTGGTGCTCTGTGCACAAACAGAAGGAGCTCCATGAGCCCTCAAAAGTTGCGAAAGTTAGTTTTTTTGAACAAAAATTCAAAATATTTATAGTGCTGCTTCCTAAAAACTATATTTGCTTGGTAGTGTGGCATCTGAGAGGTGCTTTGTGTACAAAAATAAACGTTGTAGTAAACAAGTTTAATACTTTTGTTTTAAAATTAAAACTTCTCTAAACATTAATTACCTTCCCTATTGCTTCCTAAAAACTGTGTTTCTTGAACTGGCTAAGTCATTTTCTCTTCGATGTGAAAGCAAACTGGAAGATTTTGTGTGTGTTTGTTATTGTATTCTCAATAAATATCTTAAAAACATTATACAGTATGTGCTTTCTCAAGTATGTATCGGTATAGGCATATCGGGTGTATCGACAGGGGATATCGGTTCGTATCGGTATCGGTACAAAACAGTATCGGCACAGCACTAATCCCTATGTTAATTTTTCCCATTCAAATCATTTAGATGCTTCCCACATGTAACGTTCATCATTCAAGGAATAAAATAATGTAATAAAGTTTATCTTTACATTCTTAAAATATATTTATAATTAAAATTTTAAACAACTGTTTCAAAACAATAACAAACAAGACCGTCAAAAACTTTGCCGCATGCCATTACGATATATTTTTCTTACAATCATCTGCGTGCATCCGTATCCTTTGTGAGGCTGTTCCATATGTATGCCATTTCCCTCATTCAAGACATAACATCTGACAAATACACAACAAATGACTAGCCATTCATTGATCTGCTTGCATGACACGAAACACAACTGGTACAGCAATTTGAGGAACTAATCACAGTTTTATTGTTTGTTGAGCACTGTAGTAAAAATTTTTATAAGGTGGACATGATGAACATTTTCTTGTCTTGCTATGATTTCCGTTTTTGATCCGACTTATAGGTACCATATTTACCCGTAAATCGTGCAAAATTTTTCATAAAACACCTGTTGAAAAATCAAGGCACGAGGCTTATTCAAAACTTGATAATGCTGCATGGCAATGCTGCATAGTGCAAGGTTAATTCAAGCTCCAAGGTTGGTTGACCTGCTGCTGCTAAAAAATACAACGGACATCTTGCATGTGGATTGTTCTTTGTGATTTTGTTTTTCTGTGAGAAGATGTTGCAAAGATTTCCGAAGGTTTGCAGTATTGATCATCTGCACCTGCTGAAAAAAATCCTAAAATGATTAAAAAAAAGCTCAGGAATTGAAAACTCGTGCCTTGGGTTGAAAAAAACATTTTCGCAAAAATCGAATATGTTATTGGAGGAAAAGAAATTGTTCTTGAGTGATGATGTTATTGTAATAAAAAGTTTATTTGAAAGGCGAGAATTTTAGCGTGTGCTTCCTCAGCAATTTTCAATATATTTTGTTTATAATCATTCTAACATGGAATTGATTTCAGTCAACTGTGACCGTGATATTTATGGCGCTTCACTGCTGTAAAAAAAAAAAACAGCAGTTACCCCATCAATAAAATATTTACCACCTGGTATAGTTTACTGAAAATATTTATAAATTTTGTAATACTCTTGAAGCAAAATTAAAGAATACTGCAAAAAATAACTGCAGAGGTTAACACCGGTACCGAGAATGCTTACTAAGCTGAAGTTAGCTCTATTCATGAATCTATTTGGCCGCCCAGGTGCTTCATCACACTGAGAGCTTGGGACAACAGCAGCCTTTTCGATTCAGTGCGACTAAGACCATTTCTGTCCCAGTTTTTATTTTTTTTTAAATCAAAATGTGCTATGATGCTGATAGACCTGATAGATATTCCTACATGTGTCTCCTCAGAGTCTGAGGGCCTCCAATGAGTGGTTTTCATTATATCTATAACAAACATTGTTTTTTTCCCACCCACTTTGGCTATTGGTAATGATAAGAGCTAAAACATAAGGGCCTTCCTACAGGTGTCTACTATCAATAAAAAATAAAATTGAAGAGGCACACATCGTACAGGTTGTGCTAGGGCCTCTGAGGGTCTCCAATGTGTGGTTTTAGAGGTAACTTAACAGGTAATTAATAATTTGTAATAAGTAATTAAGTCCATAATAAAAATTAAAAAGGCCTTTTCTAAACAAATATTTGTGGTAATTATCCCCAAAAAAGGCCCGATTTTAAAAGAGAAAGCGGAACAAATAGCGAATAACCAAAGTATGTCATTTGAGTGATTTTTTTATACAGCAACTGAACTGTACTATATCCCTTTAAGAAGTTTTTCCTGTTAGTAAGTTTTTCCCATCAAGTACCTTGAAAAACATCTTAATAGGGTTTTACTGTAATATCTACTAACACAAGAGTAAGTACAGTTTTCTTATTCGTCACATTATTAATTCATTGCATTATGTTTAATGTTACACAAGAGCCGTAGGCCAAAGTGTGTTCATGTAAATAAAAACATCCATGTAAATGAAAAAAAGTGATATTCTTAATTTACAAAAGCATTCTACTTGAAATAGTGCCTTAACTCACTGGCATAGTTTCTTCAAAACAGTGCAAATAGAACATTGTTACTTTGAGGGGCACTCTCGTCATAAAAATAAGAACATAAAACACATGTATTTTCACATACAGCAAGCACCATTAGAAAGAAGTGACCTCAGCAGTTACTTAGGCCTGTGCAAATATCAGTTTTTTAGTTCGAACTGAATATTAATACCAAATTATTCTTGAATACGAATATTGAATTCAAATAGTAAAAATGAGAATTAGAATCCCACTAAAATTTCTTTTTCACATCATGTAACAAATTCATAGGAAAAGAAAAAGTAAATGTACAGTGTAGTGGCTTCTGGAAACTAGACAAATGTTATTAAAGGTTAGTTAAGACTATGTCAACTACACTAATAATTTGTAAAATGTTTGTTAAAATATTTAAATAAAGAAATAAAAAAAAATTGTGTTTTTCATTATGCAGCTAACCTTACTTAAACTAAGCTAACCAACCAACTTTTAATTTCAGTTTTTATTTTCTCTATTTTCCAGAACCTGCCTCTCAACATATTGATACAGAAAATTTTCACGAACCATAAAATACCATGAAACCTAATGCAATTCATTTAATGAAAAATGTGAATCTTTTTCAAATCCTGTACTCGCAAAATATTGATTAAATGAGCTCATATTTACATATTTAAACCCTAGTTATTCACGCAATTTCATTGTTGATGGCAGCCAGGTAAACTGTACTTTACTGCAACAATATTATAAACACGATCTCTGCTAATTTCATTTGGAATCCAAAAACATTTTTTAAAGTTTTTTATATATTTTTTAAGCAGCAACAAGAATGCTGCCTCTGCGTTGCATGGCATTAGATCGATTGTAATTATAGACTCATACGCCACTGAAACTATGACATTTACTTTTTTTTTTAATGTCAATCGCAATGGAGTGTCAGTGTTTTATTGTGGTGTAGTCCATGGTTCTTGATGTTTTTTTTTTACCACTTCTGTTGCACATGATGAAATTAATACAAATAATATTTTGTTTTCCAGTTTGAAATGACAATACTGCCATATTAAGGATCGTTCCCATGATTTTTCTGTTACTGTTTAGTGAGACAGAAGTGGAAAGAAAAAACTTTGACAACTTGCTGCATGTTTTAAGTTCAGTTTTTTGATTAATAAATCCCATTAAAAAATCAAAAAAGGGTAAAAATATAATAAAAATGACTTAACCTGTTCAACGGTGTTCATTGGTACACGACAAACACATGAGGAGTGCTATATGAAATACAGTCATACGCAAATAAATGTTTGTTACTTGTAAGTGTTGGTAAAAGAGGTTGACAACTGGAATATTGGCACAGACCTAGTACTACTGTGTTCGGTGCAGACAGAAGCCAGCAGAACCGCAGAGGTCTGAGAGTACCCACCCGCTAGATCCGGCCGTCTCGCTCCAACGAGCCATCCTCCAGCAGGTACGCGGGATAGTGCTTCACACTGCCGTCGCCGGCCGTGTACAGCAGCGCTGGGTTGGGTTCCGTGTTGGCGCGGCTGCCCAGAGACGTGTACCTGCACAGCCGAGCAACTGTCTCCAGACACTCCTCACACACGTTATTACCAAACAAATATTCAGATATTTTATGGAGCAGATGGTTATAAACAGTACAACAGACCAGCCTGTAGGCATACACCTATCCATCGAGGTAATGCCCTCCCTAATTCGTTCCAGGAAAATAAAAGCGTGAATATTAACTACGTTTAAAATTGTATTTGTTAACAACCATTTCAATCAAGACACTGCTCCTTTAGGAGATTCAAATTTAGAGTATTATTTATATGTCCAAATACATTCAAAGTACATTTATATACACATTTGAATTAAATTTTGAGGAAAAACCTAAGGAAAAAACCATGAATAAATTCTCCAGCTGTAATGATAACATAAAAGTCTACATGTATAATATTTCCTTACTAAATAAAAGCTAACAACATTTCTGAAATGCAAAATAATTATATTATTAATATAAGAGCTCAGTCTCAATTACAATAAGATTAAAAAAAACCTAAAATTTATGATTTCTATTAAAACAAAATGTTATTTAACCTGTTGACATAATTTCCATGTCTTACAACTACAACACTTAAATAACTAACCACATGACTTCTATTAGTGCATCCTGGTCGGTGAAAGGTGAATATTTTGCTCATCCCAAGGGGCTAAGCCAAGCAGCCTCAATGTATGGGTAGACTGCCTTAATTAATTTGTTGAGAAGTCAGTTTTGACAACCATTGCAAAATTTCCACAGCTCATGTGTTATTGTTCAGGTTTTACCTTAAGCAGTCTAATTACACTATGCTTTTGTGCTATCATTTTTGTTAGCATGATTTGTGAACTGAATAAACATAGTGTTATCTCATGAATATCTCACGAGCTGCCCTATTTATTACACACGGGAAGTCAGTGAGCAGTACAAAACTAAGTAGGATGCCTGATGAACCCACACTGTGTGTTTTATTCTCATGTTATATGTTCCTATCACTGACAATAAATTTTTTTATTTATTTAGCAATGCATAATATCAGCTACATGGGCTTTAACTGCCAGGTCTCAAAGTCTATTATCATGTTAAGTGGGATCCATAATAGCCATTCTATAAATATGCAAACTCGCTGGCAGGACTTGCATGCATATACATACATGCCGATAACAAACTAGTATTTCCAGTTTTAACATTAATTGTTTTCCACAAACAGTTTATTTGTTTTAGTAAACTGTTATTTGTATCTAACAATTTAGGTGAACACTGGCATAAATATATATGTGTTAACATTATCTAATAATGTAATAATGTAAGCAGTTAAAATTATTATGAAGGAAAGTTCAAAAACACAATCAATAATAATACTTAAAATTGCATTCATCTTAACTATTGAGACTCCTGATTCTAAATATGGTCGGCAAAATCATCAGCTTATGGCTAAAATATAAGATTACTCCTCACGCAGCAATAAAAATAAGGATGTTAAAAATTGTTCAACCTAATCATGAAGAAGTAAGCTAATATGTTTCCTTTCATCTAAACTATTATAAAACAAAACTATTAGACCTTAAATCAGGTAAGGAAGCCATTAAAATTTTTGAGGATTATTATTACTACTGACTTCCATATACATTGTCCCTACACTTGCTAAGCTGTTAAACTGATCCAAAATCTAAAATTTATGATTGGATGTTTCTTCTTCCCCATAATCTCTTACTCTCTTTATAATGAAATAGTATAAAGGTTTATTATGACCTATTATTATTTTTTCTCTGGCCACTGCCTGTTGACTGAGGAGTGACATCACAGCTGCATGTGTCTAGGCTAGAATGCAAGTCTTTCCTCATCTAGCCACTGTTGGGAGTGGGTCTGACTCCATGGGGGTATCGGGAATGGCTCCTATGGAGAAGGTGATTGCTCTTTTGAGCTGTCGGAGCTGTTGCCAGCTCTAGTATCCGAGACATGACCCAACAGGCCCACGGAATGGGTGTATATATGCGAATATATAGCCTCTCTACACTCATGGCAATCCTCTGCCTCCTCATGGCACCTGTGGAGGGTTCTAAAACCAGCAAAAGAGGACTCTGCCGGGCAGAACTACGCCTCGGGTACCCTCAATTACCTGGCTGAGACCAGAAATGGTGAATAGGCTGAATCTGCGGGCAACAGCAGATGCATTTGAAGTCTTTCTGAGGGCTTCGACTGCTGAGCCCTAATGGTGTGGCCGAAAAAGGCCAGTCTGTTGACAGACATTGCCTATGGAATGGCATATGTCTGCTGTTGTAGGTTTGGGGTGCAACCGGGGCTTTTGGCTTTTGAAGTCATCAGTGTGATTTTCACACGAGAATTGTAATGTTTGACATTCTTCATTACTACTAACTAGGCCATAGCGTCCTTATATGTCCTTTTACTTCACTGTTGAGTCTGCAACTGACCAGATGTATTATTTGTGAAGCATTTGCCCTAAGCTTTGAGTAAAACGTACACTTTATTAATTCCCTTTAACTTCAGCTTTGAGCAAATCTTCTACACTACTAGGTTTTGCTTTTACTACAAAAGTGAAAGGTTTTCCTTCGTTTTTTATTAATATGCAGTAAAATCCTTTTTGTTTCGACCCCATTTAGTGCGACCACCTCTCTATTAAAACCCGATTTCGAGGAACCGTGAAAAAATTGCCGAAAATCTGAAGAAAATCAGACAGAAAATAAGTTTCTTGTGGTGAGTAGCGTGTTACTGCGTTTCTCTTGCCGAGTGCTGTACTGCTGTAGGCAGCGCATATCTAAAAATAGATACCACTTCCTGTCGACCGCTGTCAGCGCTTGACAACCCCCATTCCACGTCCCTTTGCCGGTAGGGTGCAGATAAAGTTTTTGTGGCAACGTGTTTACGTTTAGCTTTTTGCGAGTGTCTAGTGTGGTACGCAGTTAAACAAAGCTACCTGCTGGATTTCTCTTGATTTTGATTACTATCGGTTGACAATGTTTGCTTAGTTTTTGAAGTCCGATTTGGTATATTTTCTGGCTTGAATTTGTGAACTATTGTTGATGACTTATGCAGGTTTTTTTTCTTTTTTCCCGTTTTTGTGTATTATGACTTAATAAATAAAATACCATTCAATATTAACTACTATTAATACAATGCAGGAAAAACCCTTCGGCCGCAGCGTGTGAACATGGTAGTCAGCCGCTCGCTCGCCCTTGCTCACCCTCTCCCCGTACCGTGCGCTGCGGCCGATCTCGGATGCTGCTTGTACTTGTTTACAATCATGTTATCTGCTTCTTTTTAACGAGAGTAAAAATATATTAAAACTGTCAGCAAATTGATAAAAGCTTTGTGTCCGCAAAACAGGGCACAACACTGGCCCACCAGTTGTTTTCATTCAAAACGTGGCTAAAGAACTTGCATCGATCAGGCTGAAAACATCCCGCAATACGTGTAGGCTATAAGGAATCTTGTTATGAATTGAGATGTTATGTTTTTCGAGTAGATATACACAGCGACCATTGGATGCACGCCTGCCTCGACTTGTTTTAACTGCCGCAGCGATGTTTATTTTGACAGCTCAAGCAATTATCTTTTACCGTGAATTAATAGAAAAAGATCGCTTCACCCAGCACGCCACTTATTTCCCACGCAGGAAACACACTGGCTGCCATCTGTTTCCCCAGCATTTCCCCCTTCCTTTCTTCTAACATTCCACGTCTCGCCTCTCGCGCGAGCAATAACAAAGCGACCACGCATTGGGCCGTTTTTTGCTTTGTTTGGTGACAGCAGCTCGATTTTATTTAGTATATTCCTTTTCATAGGACCCTTGCTATTAAAATACATTTATATTTAAGTTTGAAAGCTTGTAAATTCCTTGCCAGAGATGACTGAACTCGAACTTGGTGTGAAAAGTAACATATTTTGACATACTTTTTTTTGGGCGTGTTTGATGGGGAGGGAGGGGTCCGAAAACATTTACAATGATCTTACCCCTCCCTCACCGCTTTAGTACCCCATTCATAATAGCCCAATTTTTATGGGAGAAGGGAGGGTGAAATGAGCATTTTCTCACTGAAGGTTTTTCAAAGGAAGCGAAGTTGGGGTGTTACAAGGGAGGACACTAGATGGTTTGTGTGTCTGGGAGGGATGAGCTAGCCTTGAAGAATGTCACCGAGGGGAGGGAGGGGTGAGCTTATGCGTCATGAAGCCGCTGCCGCCAGCCAGCCGGGCGAGCTTAGTGTGCGCCCACTCGCGTTGCAGAACCTATAGTTGCCATATTTTTAAAGGATATGTCCCAATAATTTTTTTGTTATTCTTACATGAACATTATTGGAAGTATTAAAGCAGACACAAAAATCCGCTGTGTGTTAAAATTAACAGATTTTAAATATCTTTCATTTTTTTTTTTCATTTTTTTTTTCTGATTTTCCCATTTTGGCCAAAATGCCCAATTTTTTGACGGTTCCCGAGAATGTATTCCAAAAATAACTGCTTAGTTAAATCCGGGGTTCGTGACATTGGGGATCTAGTGTATTTAACTACTGCAAGCTGGAACGTACTGTACATGTAAACTAACCAGTAAAAATAAACTGTCTTTTGACATATTTTCTTTAGAGGTGGCCTGTAGGGCGACGGACTTGTCATGAAGGTTGAAGTGGGTTTAAAGCAAAGCCATCTAGCATTGTGAGTGACAGCATCCTGCCATTATACGGCTGGTTTCTTAGCGAGTAGCAAGGGGGGGGGGGGGGGGTTGAAATCAACTGAAAATTTCAGAAAACATCTATTACGACCCCCCCTCTATTACGACCCTATTCCTGGGAACCGTGAGGGGTCGTTTCAGAGAGGTTTGACAGTACCTAGAAGTATTTGCTCTACATTTTACAAGTAAAAGCTTTTCCTCCACTTTATTAATACGGCCCATTGACTTGATAAGCGATACAGACATAATAATTTTAGCAAACTATTACAACACGAGAAAAACTTGTTTTTATCTGAGAGAAAAATTGTGTATAAATCAAATTTTTAAGCAGAAAACATTTATGTACATATGATTTCAGTTTGCATATATGCAGTGAACATTTTTTTGCAGTAATAAATTGACATTTTACTACGACACCTAGATCCATAAAATGTTTATATAAAATTTCAAACATATTTACCACCTATACTTTACTGTTGTAATGTTTGTAAATTCTTCTCATCATGTACATTATACAACACAATGCATAAAATTGCATCATATATATATATATGATATATATATATATATATATATATATATATATATATATATATATATATATATATGATATATATATATATATATATATATATATATATAACGCTCGACAATGAACGGCCAAAGAGGAAAAATACTCGCTAACGCGTGAGACAATAGAAAGAGAGAACAAACTTTTTCTTCTCTCACTCGCACTTCCTAGTCAAGACGGAGAGGCCCAAGAATAGCCGAAGACACTTCGTTTGTGTTTAGTTCACACGTACGCTCGCACGCACACTAGCCCCACTTTTACGTACAATTACGCTTTACTACTTTCTTTCCAATATTTCTCCCTCATGTGTGCAAATACGAAGATGGACCTGAGAACCTATTCAATGTATTTTTTAATTCTCAGCAACTTTTGTTTGAAACTTTTTTTGATTAAACGCTAAATTCTGAAAAAAACTGATTAAAAGATTTATTAACCCCTAAAAACTTCACGTCCGATTGCAAAAAAATTTGCACCAATCGATTCAGTGTCAGCGAATTACCCTTATATCAAGTTTTCAGGTCTGCTGGTAAAAAGTACTTACTTTGCCTCTTGTTGACTGGCATATTAAGTGAATATTTATTTTGTATGATGTTTGTCAAAATTTGCAATACAGCCTTAAGTAATTATAGTTAAATGTTCAGTAATATATTATTTGTTAGATTATCTCAAATAATAATGTTTTTAGTTGCAGCTAAAATAAAGGCAGTAGAAAATCCCACAAAAATACTTTTCAAACCCTGATTTTTTTACAGCCATCCACTTAAGAGTGTGTTTGTGAAATAAATTTTTTAAACTGTTTCTAAAATTAGTTTTTTTAACATCAAAAACTTATATTACAAATAAACAATAGAATTTAAAAAAACCTAATATCAGTATGAATTATGCATTAATGACCTATAATAGGCTGGCCCTAATTACATAATTATTAACTTTTCATTATTAACATAAAATATTAACAGTGGTTGAAGTACACTGAAATTGTTTTTCTGACATATGTTAGTTTTAAACGAAAGAAAAAATAATAATGTTGGAAATTTTCATTGTACTTAGTCTTGAATATATTTTATACTGAATCAACATTCAGAGTACTTTCCACTGTTTAAACTATTGCTACTAATAAAATTATGCTATACAGATTTTACCATAAAGTTGGTAATTTTTTTCTAATATCAGTTCCACATATTGGCCTTTAGAATTAAAGATTTGAATTAAACTCAGGCACAGTTAAACCTGAAAATTTATTTATTTCTTAGCAAAGCCATTAAGATACTTTGAATGTTAAAACCTGAGTATGAATTCAGATTCGTCACAGGATTTCTTCACCTCTTAGCAGGGAAGCAGAAAGAGGAAGTTAAAGCTGACATGTCACTCCTGAACTCCAGTATTGTTATGTGGTTATTGATTATCCAGTGGGAGGAGCAATATTATTTTAGGCTATCTGCGCAACGTGAAGGATAATAGATCAGTCAATACTGATGAATAACAGATGGCACAAGCTATTTCCATCCTCCAGTAATTGGATTCTGTATATAATGCAAGCATGTCAAGAGCACGGCAACTTGTAGAAAGAGGCCTGGCAGCATGCATTTCAAAGCAGTGCTGTTGACAGTGCTTTTTCTAAATCAACACACCACAGCACAAAACCATTTTTACAGCTACACCTCGATTATACACATGCGTGTCACAATCAATTTTCTGTCGTACCTGCTGGAATCATGAATATTTATACTTCTGAAAAGTACCACACAAACTTGAGATCTAACTTCAGCATGCAATGCACTTAAGGAAAATAAGTACCTTTCATGTTTGAGGGTCTCCTGAATCAACAGCTCATAGCTCAGTTTTCTTTTTCTAGTTATTTGTCACAGAGGGTGAAAGAACAGCATTCATGAGACCAAAACCATTTACAATTTTTTTTTTTTTTACTTTTAATATTTAATTTATTTCTTAACATTATACTAATAGAAGTAAAATAAGTCATTATTGTATGTTTTTTTTAATTGTTAACAGTTTATGTTAATCCAGAAAAATTTTGTTGTGCTCAACCATGACACAGCTTAAATACAAATAAAAAGTGACATGTAGACGTATACATTATACTTAACCTAGAAAGCACAAACAACATTGATATTACAGATATCATTATAGATTGGACGTAACTGTTTTAATATTATAATCAAACTACAATAATTATGACTGTGGCAATATACTTGGGAATATAAATTGCATATTTTGAATTAAATTAATTTTCTGGGCTACATTGTAGTAAAAAGTTTTGCAAAGTTAATATTTTCAACACTACCAACTTAAAAAATAACATTACTTACCACACACTATCACAAGAACTGTTCTCGTTCCACAGGCAACACATTTTGCGGCCTGACATTCTCTAAAGAAATAACTGATACCCCATTAAGACGTGTTTCAGCGATATTCTGACCAACTTCCCTCCTAACCATTGGCTCTGGACACACTTTCGCCGTCATTTTCTTCCGCTTGGTGTTGATCTCATGTAATTTATTTTCATAAAATGTCTTTTTCTTCCCTTTCTTTCTAAAAGGCAACATCTTTGGCTTTGCAGCAAACAGGCTGCGAGCATAAGCGTAAGAAATACACATCACACACACAAGCAATGGTGAAAACGATATCACGAGATTCTCAATGATTTCTCTGATGTTGTTGATCTTCGTGAACGTCGGGTCAGGCACAACGATGGGTTTATCGTCATCAAAGTAAACTTGACAGGGAAAAGACTTGCCTACTTGGGCAAAACGACGGTAGAACCCCACACACGATACTTCCGGTTCGTATCCGCAGCCCGGGATGTTGACGAAGAACGGATGCCCGACGTCACCGGGAGACGAGCTGTTCTTCTGCAAGACGGTGGCGTTGCTCAGCTCGAAGCTGACGTATATCTTCTCGCAGGCAAAGTACTCGGCCGTGCAGCTCTGTCGGCACGAGGTCCACGAGCAGTTGGAGAGGCCGCGCAGCTTGCGCACCATGGTGACGGTGCAGCGCGCCGGAGTCAGGCTGGCCGACAGAGAGAGCAGCGCGGTGTCCGTGATCACGGCGAGCGAGACCACGGCCAGCGTGAAGCTCACGATCACGAGTATGGAACACGCACGGGCCTGGCACTCACGAAACCAGGAGGGCTCTCTGCAGGCAAACCTTTTCATTGCACATCCCCACCGCATGTCTTCACTTCTCCACTGCCGCACGAAAAACCACACTTGAACTTGACATGAGAGTAAATATTGATGTAAGACATCACAAAACTAAAAACTAACTGCTTTCATCAAAAGAAAATCAACCACACATACACAAGAGTCAACCTACGTTCAACACGTCTTTCACCAAACTCCATGGTGGTCACTGAAGAAATGCTTGCGCCCCGAAAGTTCCCAAGGACACGGCAAAACACACGACCTGTTGGCCGTCGCCTTCTAAATATCACGTTACACCGCAATCAATATCATTGCATGCCACACCTCGCTCTCTCCCCACCTCGCCCTCGCCTTGTGTCGCCAAACTGATCCTTATCTGACATGCGAGCCCGTCCAGACCGCACGAGCGGCGAGTGAAGCTCATCAATAACCGACGGAGGCGGAGATCGAAATGGACAACTCAAGTGCAAGGCGATCCCCTGGAGCGACCACGACACTCGTCGCCTGATAGCCTGCATTCATCAGTCATCCTCTGCCACACTTCACACGGTTCTGGTTTCATTATGCAACATGGCCGAGACTGCCTTCAGATATTCCACCCAGATAGGCTGTACTTATTAGAAGTGCTAATGAATCAACAACTGCATTATTCAACATCTTTCTGGCATGAAACATTCAACTGCTCACTAACACCACTTTTTCCCTACTGCAACACAGCTTGTGCTATGCATTAAAAAACAAGACTGTACACATATAAATGAAAAATATTATCAAAAATAAATATCGCTACTAAACAAAGAATATAGATTCATGTTATTGAGGTCAATGTAATAATTTAAGCTTTGACACACACAGGATTTAAAATAGACAATATATGATTTTATAACCAAAAATTTCATATTGACATTAATTGCACAACCAATTGAATGCATGTAAATGTGATCTTTACAGCAAATGACCCTCAATAGCTTTGTTGTAATATTAAATTTATACAAAAACACAACTTCTGTAGAAGTTTATGCATCAATCTAAAGCCCTATGTAGATATTTTATCACTCTTTGATTTATACTTTCAAAGCATTGTTTTAAGTGCAAAATATGAAGAGCAAAAAATTATAAACTATGCTTCAGCATCCAACCAAACTCCTATGATGAAAACTGTTTCATATAGGTAGTTAAAATTTAAAAAAAAATATATTTATGTGAGTTTGTATTAGGGGGGTAACTATGCTTGAAACATAAAACACACGTATATCTAATCCAAACTGCTTTAACTCTCAATGTACTAATATACACACAAATACAATACAAATTATAATATATCAGGTCAGGACATGATAAATAAATTAGAAGTACTGCAAAAATGCACTATTGGTATGTTGTACAGCCTGTCCTTGAACCCATACAATAACCTTACTCACTGTAACGCTTGAATATCATTTTAAATACCTTCAAAACTGATAAATATGGATCTGCCAGTGTCAAAGTTAATAGTATGTACATCTAAACTTTATAATAATTAACAAAAATAAAAATAGAACTGTTCCAACAGCTCCATTTCTGATATTAAAACCAATTCCCCAATACCAAAACCTGACACACGATAACCTGACACAACAGTCCACATTTACTGGCCATAGTATATGAAGAAATAATTAAAATATAATTTTTAAAAATCTATTCGTAAATGTCAAAATTTTATTTCAAAATCTAAATAAAAAGCAAGCTTATGGTAAAAACTGTGCATCACTTACTATTAGATAAAATTCTTCATATTGCCTCATACAATTTGTTAAAATAATTCAAATAATATAAAAATAAAAATTTAAGAGGATAACAAATGAACATAGATTTTGCATACTGTGCTTTATTGTAAGGGGTAAATTGTGGTATAAATGGCCAAGCTGGCAAAGATGCGCTATAGATGAAATTAATTTACGAGGCTGCCAGTTCTAGTCAACTAAGGTTCGTTCTCTGCACTGAAGTACGTTATTGTTATAATTTAAAGTTATCATGAACAATAATTTACAGCACATAAATGGTTGCAAAATGAAAGTGCCTTGTTTTAACTCTTTGGTTGGTAAGGTAAAAATTAATTTATATTTGTCTTCAAAAGTAAGGTTACCAAAAAAAAAGTAAAACTTTTTCACCAAATTTCATATTTTTACAGAAAGGTGAGATAACACTTAAGAAATACACTAACTATCAGGGGTTTTTCTCTTTTGCAAAAAAAATTATTAACTTCACTCAAGAACCTTTGAAACCATTAATAAATATTACACTCAATAACTACCAATTTTAAACAAATTGTATATATATCTACATGACTTATTAGATATTTTAAAATCAATTTTACTGTAACATTAACTTCCAATTATTTTAATAAAAATAATATTAAATACTGAATAACTACAATGCAAATCATTTTACATGAAAAAGAATGCTTACAAAAAAGTTTTACAAATTGTTTTGGTACAAAATTCCACAATAACTAGCAAAATAAAGTGATGTACTATTGACAAAACTAACCTGCATGTCAGGCTTATTCACTAATCCCATGTTTCAATTGTACAGAGGCTTTATAATGCTTTCACCCAGTTTCAAAAAAATTTTCACTGTGCCCAGAAGTAAGAATGCAAATTTGCCCTTTTGTCTTGCCACTTTTCAGCTAGAATGCTCTCTGTGTGATACTAAACACTGGCCTTTCTTTACTTTTGTGTAGATCTCTGCATTTATTTCCTGTTTGGTAGCATTGTTTCACATGTTCACGAAGAAATCCAAACTATTTTAAGCTTGTGTGCCAATCATCTGTAAGGAAAATGTGTCATTTATCTAGGTAGCCCTCCAGAAATGTAGTAATGATAGAACCCGAAATGCCAAGATCACTGATTTTATCAACTTTTTTTGACTGCCAGTGCAGACAAGAAAATCAACAATATATTCTGGCTCCGTCACAAAAGACAAACAACTTATTGCCAAATCTATGCTGCTTGGATGGAGTGAATTGTTTGAAGACCAAACACATCTTCCACACCATCATTCACTTTCCAATACATAAATATTCTGATGCAGCTTTGTAGCAACCCAGGTTACCTACTGCCTTCCTCACGTTTTAAATAAGTTAAGGTATTAAAGATTTATTATATTTTCATACTCAGAAGAAATGATACATGCTTAGGTTTTCTGGCATGTTTGAAATAACAGCTGTTTATTCTTTTGAGCGGTATTTGTGCTTGCAGCCTGTTTTATAAACATAGTTTATATTTATTTGTTTTTTAATATTTCTGATGGTTTGTTTTTAAATATTTTTTATTGGTTGGATACATTTAGTTCACATAATTTTCTTTTGTAGTAATTGCTATGGTTCTTTGTCTGAAAGCAGGCTAATGCAACTGTTATATTAGTTGCAAAAGAATTAGAGAGATACAGATATATTTTGTGTGTGGGAAAGTAGATAAAGTGGTGAAACGAGGGAAAGTCGTAAAGCATATTGGTCTGTTTTTATTGCCAAAAAGTGTTTCATCATTAGTAGTAACTGTAAGCTGCTCTGTGACTGGTTGTTGATGGCATCGTTGAGTGCAGGTTTTCCCAGTGGTGCTGTACATATAAAGTTTATACTTGCAATCAAAATTTTTAATAACCCCATTACACACAAAAGATTCATCACACACATCGTACGCCATTTCTACCAGCAGGTACACAGCTAGGACGTTGGACAGGAGGAACGAGTGGGAGGAAGAGCTCAGAGGCAGAGCGGCAGCGAGGACCACTCAGGGAGACAGTCCACCACCCGAAGGTCTGCTGGAGGAGGTAAAGCAGCCCCAGCGACAAGAACAACAAGGGAACGACCAGCTACCCAGGTGGAGGCACAAGAGACCCCAACATTGCAAGACCCCTACCACCCCCATAATTGCAGAATAATTTTATGCTATGATACTTCTCAGTAATGCAGTAAATCAGCTGATTACATGGTTTCAAGGTCATAGTGACCAAGTTTTAATACTTGAAGGTTATCACTCTTAATATGTACTTATAAGTAAATTTGATAAGTAATTATTTCATTTAGAAAAACTTTTTAGCTATGGTTTTACATGTACTGATTTTGCTGGCTAGATTATTATGTAAGTGTAACTTTCAAAGATTTTTTTTGCATTAACATATTTATTTTATCATGAAAATTTTACAAATGGGGTTCATATTGTTTGGTGATATTTTTATAACATAGGACAGTGCTGGGTGTGAAAAGAATGTAAGATGTGCAGCGACACAGCGGCACCGAAATGATGGAGGATAATTTATAACATTCTGTATGAGAGAGACAGACGTTCACCAGAACTACAGGAAGGCTGTTTGACTGGGGAATCCCAGAATTATGTCTTAGGTTAGAAAGAGACAGAGATATGTGAGAGAACTAGGAAAAGCCCTCAATGGTAGATGAACTAGGGGAATCACTGAATAGTAGAAACAAGAATAATATGTATAGCCAATAGCAGAGAAGCTTTTCGGGAAATCCCCAGTAAAACAATTTTCCTGAGGGTTTTGTACTGTACTGAGTCTCGTCAGTCGTCGTTCACGTACTGTGCTGAAAGTATGTGCGGTGTGGCGGATCACAGAAAACAAATGATATCATAAGGGCAGACAATTTTACTTCAGGGTGTCGGGGCAGTGCTGTAGTTAAGTATCAACCTTTGTTTATCATCAATTATAGTTTATAGGACATTTTATTTTGAATTTATAGGTCCCAGACGTGCAGCATAGGTATGGGGGGTCTGCTGGTCCAAAGGCATTTATTATCTATGTATCTTCATACCTAGATGATGGCATCGCTAGGGATATTATTTCAAGAAGTGAGTAACGATCGACAAAAATGAATGTATTATGTCGGACCTAACGTGTAAAGAACATGTTATACATTTGTAGTTAAGAGAAGGATAAAAGTCTAAATTCATTTCAGATGTTTTTATTTGATAGTTGTCATTAACAATTTCAAGTCAATTAACAGTCTTAAACATAATTTTACATTCCACTGCCTGCAACAGTTATCAAGATATTTTTCAAGTGTTTTTGTTTGTGCAAGGAACAATCGTCGTCATAGCCGGGCACAAGTGTGACTTGTTACAAACGCCACGGAGGAAGTAGAGCACACGATAGACAGGAATGTCAGTAGCAGGACAGACAAGGAAACCAGAGGGGACAACATAACAGGAGAAATGTAATTTAAATCTGTAAGAGGGGAGGATCGGCCCTCGAGATCTCTCCCAGATGTATGTCCCAGGAGCTGAGTCACACAGTCATGTTTTGCACACCTAAGAACAACCAGATTACACCCTATATGGAGAGCCCAACTAACATTTTACAAGGATAAGTAAATGTCTGCCCATACATTCCGGGTGAAATCATTAACTCTTTGAAGCATGGTGGTCAGTGGTGGTGACCACATAAATTTTGGTCATACAAGCATGGTGGTTAGCAGCGATAACTACTTGAACTTATTTCTGCCTGCTCCGAATGCACGGTGGTATCCGCCGCTAACCACTTTTACTAGTTCCGTGAAATGCCGCTAGATCGCATGCAAATGCACTTCTGAGCCTCGCGAGGTTACTGTTCAGTTCTTCGTGGTTTCGAATATTAGTGACGATATATTTTGTTACGCTGTGTTTAGATACAAGTTATTGTGGTAATAGTGTTACAATTGTTCAGTATAAAACAATTGTACTAGTAAATAGTCTTTATAAAGCTATTTTATTAATTTACATGCAATCTTGATTGACTAATTTATATTTTATAACTTATTTTTTGGTGGTTAGCAACAGTGACCACCGTGCCAATGATACAGTAAGTCAGCCCATATATACATTTTACGGTATTTCTTTTCGCACTGTTCTATAATGCATCCAAAGAGAAAAAGTTCTAGAAGGAGAAAACAATGTTATAGTGATATAAGTAATGATGATTCTGAAGCAGATCTATCCTTTAGTATAGAAAAAGAAAAGACATTTCAAATATCAGCGTCATCGTCATCCTCGGACATTAGTTCAGATAATGATTCATATGATATTCCTGCAGCAGTGAAAACTAGTAATCAAACTCTTACAGCGCAACAATCAAATGCAAAAAGTTTTGATCATGTTTCTGCTAGCACATCTATGCAAAGTTCTAGTAAATCTTGGTCGAGAAAGTCTTCTGTAGTAACTCCACCTGTTTGGGATCAAGCTGAGAGGAATTTTGATACGCTTCCTAATTTTACAGAGAGGCAAGGACCCGCAGATAAGATATTACATCTCCCAGAACACGACCCCGTAACAATATTTTCACAATTTATTGATAGTGAATTATATGAACATATTGCATTTCAAACTAACTTATATGCCACACAGGCAGGGAAAACTTTCAAACCAACAAATTCCGATGAAATAAGGGCTTTTATTGGAATAAATATATACACGGGCATGAAAGTTTTACCTAGTTACTGCGATTACTGGTCGTCAAAACCAGACTTTCATGACTACTATATTTCAGATGTCATGACAGTAAACAGGTTTGGCTGGCTACTAAGCCATGTACATTTCAATGACAACACAGTGCAACCAAAGTTTGGTCAGCAAGATTATGATCAGCTGTACAAAATTAGGCCCATCCTAAACTCTATCCAAAAGGCTTTTTCAGAAAACTACCATGCTCATCAAAAACTCGTGGTTGACGAAGCAATGGTGAAGTTTAAGGGTAGATCAACCTTGAAACAGTATATGAGGGATAAACCTATAAAAAGAGGTTTCAAGATATGGATGTTATGTGATTCATCTGGATACAACCTCAGATTCCAAGTGTACACTGGCAAAAGTGTGAATCAAGTTGAACATGGCTTAGCAGCTCATGTAGTTCTTGAGCTTTGTGAAGATTTTGGTGGCAAGGGCCACCATCTGTACATCGATAATTATTTCAGCAGTTCTGACTTGATGGTCTCACTAAAAGAAAGTCAAATATTTTGTTGTGGTACTGTAAATCAATCACGAAAAAATTTGCCATCCTTGAAAGAAGATAAAGAGTTAAAGAGAGGGGACTTTGACTGGAAACAAACTGAAAAGGGCATTATAATGTTTAGGTGGAAGGATAAAAGGGTAGTAAATTTGATTTCTAATTACCATGATCCAAACAATGTGACTGTTGTGCAACGAAAGGAAAGGGATGGATCTGTCTCAGAGGTGCATTGTCCACAAATCTTGAAAGACTACAACCATAATATGAATTACGTTGACAACTTTGACCGTCTCAAGAATGATTATCAGGTAGATAGAAAAAGTAAAAAATGGTATATGAGGCTTTTTTTCCACTTTGTTGATGCAGCTATCACCAATGCATTTATCATTCACAAACAAACCTGCCAAGAAAAGCTGAGTAACAAGAATTTTCGAAGGTCACTATATGACTCGCTGATTTTGAAATCAACTATATGCTCACCAAAAGATAGGGGACAGAAGCGTATCATCGAGATAAAGGGCCACAAACCGACAGTCGACAAGTGTATACGACTACAGAGTGCCGACCATCAACCACAGTGTTCATCATCTAAACGATGTGCAAAGTGCAGCACGAAGAAGCATCCAGTAAGGACAATTTGGATGTGCAATACCTGCAAGGTTCCATTGTGTTTGAGGAAAGACAAAAATTGCTTCCAAGACTTTCACAAAAATTAGTGCTGATGTAAGCTCAACATGCAGTGTACGTTTTTCAGATCAATTTTATGTGCCTACCCAGATGTAGCTGCTTCACTTTCCAGTTTAGAACACCACGTCCTAATACATATACATGTTTATTTTTAAAATACTGTGAAGTAAATGTTATGTAGGTAATGTAAAGTACTTGACAGATCTCATTCTATGTTACAAAGGACAAGTGTATTATTTTTAAGTTAAGTAATTTTTTAAATTTTTGTTTAGCACAACAATTATTTAATTCCAGCTAATCTATGTGTTGCACATATATGTTTTACAAATTCTAATGAATTATAAGTTTATAAGAAGATGTGTTAACTCCTTAACTCGAATAAATGTGCCACAAAAAGTGAATGATCGTGGGACTTTCCGAGTGGCTGAAACAGAATCTCTGAGAAATATGGACTTGCAGTGAAAATATGGGACTTTCTTGAGTGTCTGAAGTGGACTCTCTGATAAACATGAACTTGCAGTAATGCAATAAGTTACTTAATGCTTCAGCAAGAATTTTATTTGTAGTTTTTTTCATAATCTTTAACTTACATAAATTGAAGTTTTCATAAAACTTTATTGATGTACTTAATATCAATTATTCTGTTATCATTATTTCAATTTTGTTGATTCTTTTTACTTTTACACTTGACTGTAGCACAAAATGCAATTTATGTCAGGGACTGGTTCATGTAATGTCAGCTATTAGAGGTAATGATGTCAGCTTCTGGTATGTTTAAAAACCAAGAAAAAATATTTTTTTGTTATTTTTCTTAACACTACAAAATAAAATTTAACTGTTCAGTAGCTTAAGTATACCTCTAACACAACTCAAGAATTGTTTCATTTCTTACTTTCCGAGAAAGAATAAACATAAGTGAGGCATTTTTTTATTTTTTTAATGCTGTGGTATTTTGGGTATGTCATAAGTAATTAAGGAGACATGAAAACAAATAATCACACTGCCTAAAAAAACTTTTTTTAAGTGCATATTCTATTTTAGTGATTGTGAAACTTTAATTGATAGTCTATTATTACAAGAAGACATTATTGAAGTCAATAACTGGTGTTTACAAAATATGGTCAAACTTAATCAAGATAAATAAAACCAAGGTCATACATATAATTTACTAGAAATACCATCCAATTGATTATGAGTACAAATCTCTAAATACCCTTTCATAAAGGATCTGGTGTCACTCTACATTATAAATTATATTTTCACAAACATATTGATTGTTTATATTCTCATACCCCAAGAACTTTAGCTTTTATAAAATGTATTAATTCTTATGCATCTTATTCAGACTAAATTATCTCATATCTCACTCTATTTGGCACTTATAAGATAAAAGTTAGAATATTGTTCTATTATCTGGAATGGTATCAACCTAACTGATATTGAAAAAATTAAAACATTTAAAATAAAGCTATCCAATTAATTATCCTAATGAACTTCCCACGACCTAATTTAACTCCCCTTGAAGACAGTAGGGCCTATCATGATGCACATTTTGTTCATAATTGTTATTCTTTTAAATTCAGTTGCTATTATCTTCAGCTTGAGAATTCCCCAAATTAATTCCCACTTGCGTTCAACCCTGTGTACTCTTTATACTAATATTAATAATACCTAATATTATTTCAGGCATATATTAAATAATAATCTTTATTCGAATTCTAATAGCTAACTGCAAGTTCAAACTTTAAAATTTTTTTTATAACATGCTTAGTTTTAAGTTTATGTCTGCTATTTTTAGCAATTATGAATAACCATTTTTTGTGCTATTTTGAGTCCTTTTATGATATTTTGTGTTTTTTGTGTTTGTCTTTAATTGTTGTATTAGTGTTTGTGTGTATCTGTTGTTATCACTGCTAACGTAGGGTACTCCTGTCCTCGTGTGTTGGCCTTCTGCCGTAGTTCTGCCTGCTGGTACTGACGGTGCAGGGAGTCCATACCTTTGCAGTGATTACTATGTATTTGTCTTTATGAGTCTTGCCCACCATTAAATTCTTATGACTGTCGGTGGGAATGTTACAAATTTAAATCAAATATTTTAAAAATATATTTACC